>NC_043995.1:5985000-6000000 GCF_902150065.1 Myripristis murdjan | reverse complement strand
GACTGTCCACAAGGTTGAGGAGAGTGTTTATAGGAATTTTTGACCATTCTTCCAAAAGCGCATTGGTGAGGTCACACACTGATGTTGGTCGAGAAGGCCTGGCTCTCAGTCTCCGCTCTAATTCATCCCAAAGGTGTTCTATCGGGTTCAGGTCAGGACTCTGTGCAGGCCAGTCAAGTTCATCCACACCAGACTCTGTCATCCATGTCTTTATGGACCTTGCTTTGTGCACTGGTGCACAGTCATGTTGGAAGAGGAAGGGGCCCGCTCCAAACTGTTCCCACAAGGTTGGGAGCATGGAATTGTCCAAAATGTTTTGGTATCCTGAAGCATTCAAAGTTCCTTTCACTGGAACTAAGGGGCCAAGCCCAGCTCCTGAAAAACAACCCCACACCATAATTCCTCCTCCACCAAATTTCACAGTCGGCACAATGCAGTCTGAAATGTACCGTTCTCCTGGCAACCTCCAAACCCAGACTCGTCCATCAGATTGCCAGATGGAAAAGCGTGATTCATCACTCCAGAGAACGCGTCTCCACTGCTCTAGAGGCCAGTGGCGGCATGCTTTACACCATTGCATCCGACGCTTTGCATTGCACTTGGTGATGTGTGGCTTGGCTGCAGCTGCTCGGCCATGGAAACCCATTCCATGAAGCTCTCTGCGTACTGTACTTGGGCTAATCTGAAGGTCACATGAAGTTTGTAGCTCTGTAGCAATTGACTGTGCAGAAAGTCGGCGACCTCTTTGCACTATGCGCTTCAGCATCCACTGACCCCTCTCCGTCACTTTACGTGGCCTACCACTTCGTGGCTGAGTTGCTGTTGTTCCCAAACGCTTCCATTTTGTTATAATAGAGCTGACAGTTGACTGTGGAATATTTAGGAGCGAGGAAATTTCACGACTGGATTTGTTGAACAGGTGGCATCCTATGACAGTTCCACGCTGGAATTCACTGAGCTCCTGAGAGCGGCCCATTCTTTCACAAATGTCTTGTTTCACAGTCTGCATGCCTGAGTGCTTGATTTTATACACCTGTGGCCAGGCCAAATGATTAGGACACCTGATTCTGATCATTTGAATGGGTGAGCGAATACTTTTGGTAATATAGTGTATATATCCCATTTTGCATGACAAGTGTATTGAGCGGAATGGAAAAAAAAAAGAAAAGCTGAATCTTCACTTACACTGTACATCAACAGTTATCTGTGTTGACTTTTGAACTTCATTTCCAGTCTCAATCTGGCAGTAGTAGCTACCAGCATCATCAGCTGTGACGGCACTCATATTCCAAGACGATCCATAATATGCAGGGGTGGTGTTTGTGCCCTTGTGCCAGGTGTAGGAGCTGTCTATATCGGCTCCCAAGCTGCAGCAGTCCAGCTGTAGGTTTGTGCCCTCAACGATGTCACCGCAGGGACTCAGTAACACTGAGACTTTATAAGGGTCTGGAGGATGGCAGTGTTAAAAAAATAAAGAATCTTCAGTTCAAATAAAATGGATCTGTACCTGTATCTGCATTATTTGACCTGCTCAATATAATACACTGATGCTTAACATATACTAGGTACGGCATTATGGTACACATTGGTGACCCATCTATAGTGTCATATTGATTTGATGGTGTTCTGCAGCTGCATTACTTCACAGCAATGCACACCTGCCTCATATAACAAGTATAATGGGTTACATTGCTATCCACTTTACATTCAATCATAAGCAAACCCTTACCTCAGTAGGATACATATCAGTCCTTATGAGCATCTAATTTAATTCAACAGGTAGAATTTTAAACCAACTGGTCTGCAAGAACATTTTGTTGCCATTGTCTATTTCTCTTTCTGTTATATTGTTATCAACAATTTAGCAAATATTGTGCTGTGGGTGTCAAAAGCGCAGAATACTCGCTTGCTTTTGAAAAGTAATCTTGAATTGTCTCTGTACCCACCAGCAACTGTATAACCCTCATAACAATGATAATTAGAGCATGGCTTAACCACAAACTAGTAAAGTTAGTTTTCCAAGCTGTTTGATAAGTCTGTTTTTGTGAAAGACACTGAATGAGCAGGAATTGGTTTTATGAGAGCAATGATGAACTTGTGGCTGTTGGTAATGGCCACATATAATATCCTACACCAACAATACCAATTACTTCCCTCTGACAGATGAAACAGAATCCCAAGCAGGAACAAGAGAAGGTCCCTTAATTAACAGGTATAAATACACATGTCAGTAAATCATTTTAATTTGTTTATGTATTGAAGTATGGAGGGAAAATATATTGTGTGTGCTGTGTGTTGTGTGGGTATCCCATGTACTGAGTGTATATACAATATCATTTTTTATAGTAATTTTTTTTTTAATATAATAATGTGCGCTGTAGTTTGATGTGGCAGCCTTTATGTCCAAAAAAAAAAAAAAAAAAAAAAAAAAAAAAAGCAAGGCCGAGGTAACAAATTACTAATTTCTCTGACAGTGGTCTTTTTTTTTTTTTTTTGCTCTAGTTACCAGAGACACAAAGGATGTGTCTCTGGCAACAAGAAGAACTAGAAACTAGAAACACTTGTGTAATGATTTCTCAATCATTACACAAGTGTGTATTTGTGGTGGAATGACACCACTACTGCCACTACCACCCACCTTCTGCTGAACACTCAAAACAAGACTCTTGGAAATGTTTCATGGCCAGGTCACCTGCCTGGGCTGCTGGGCCTGCACACCTCCATGCCTCAGTAATTTGTTGAGTCAGATATGACATGCACTTTCATTTTTGGCCTGTGAGTGAGTTGGCTAAAAATGCACTTTAGAAGTTGGTAATAAAAGTGAAACACAACTGACTTTACAAAAGTTGCGTTACTTCCAGAGTTGATACTGTATTAGCCTATTCTTTGTCACTGGTCAGTTTCAGTTCTGCTTCTGAGGGTTAAAGCAAAGGGTGCCACAGACAGTGGGTGGAGGAAGTGGCCTCTCACAGTGGGGATGATACTTTAACTACACTTTGTATAAGTAAACGTAATTAAAATCAGCAGAGTAAATGTCATTTTTCTTTTATGCTTGTTTTTTTTTTTTTTTTTTTTTAACAGTGCTACCTGCCAGCCACTTCTCATATTATGTTATTCTGAAAGAGTACCTACTTCTAGACAAACAGACAGTAAAGTAGAAACAGTCGCACACATGGACATACAGACATTTTACCTCACAGACAGACGGACAAAGAGCCATGAAAAACAGACAGCAGGACTATGTGGTTGGTCTAGTCATACTGTGACAGACTGATACACTAACCACAGGACTGACTGACAAACTATCAGCCACTGATCATACTGTCCTGTGTGACTCTACATCTATGTCAACCAGCTGAACTCTTTCCAGTTAGTTTGATCTCTTTGCTTGAAACCTGATTTAACGCTAAAAAAAGGTTTCACTCCTGAAGAAGTTCAACCACAGTCTTAATGTGGCGTGTTAGGGCAGAACTGCTGTGGCGTTTGCCAAAGGAGATGTATGCTCTTGCAACATCATTGACCAAAAAAAAAAAAAAAAAAAAAAGATTCCCCTCAAACAATTTCAAAATTAGGGGGAAAAAACATTTCCATACACACACAAACACACACATTGTGTCTCATTTCATTGAAGGGACATCACACTTATATTGAGTGAAATATTCTAACCCAGCATGCCGCTGTTTTACGGCTGCACCTTAAAACTAGCAAATGTCTTGTGCATCATTTTAGGCATTTCCCTGTCATTCAGCAGGGCCTGTTTGGTATCTTTGAAAATCTTGGGATCTCCAGGGGAATTTAAAGTAAAGTTCTTTGGATTTGAATGAAGCTCAGCCACGGAGATTTGGCAAATGACATGAGTGGTGGAGTTAAACTGGATAGAGACAGATTATGGTGCTGTTTAAAGGTTATATAAAAGTTGAGAACCAATGTGGTGGAGCTGGTAAATGCCAGTCAACGTTAGCTTGTTAGCTACTTTAGCCACATTTGTTGGCTTTGTTAGCTTCGCCAGCCTCCTGGTTAAGGTTAGGAAAAGGTCACGGTAAAGGTTAGGAACATGTTAATCATCATGGGGGTAGGAAAATGTCATGTTTAAGGTTACAAAAATGTTGGTCATCATGGTTAAATATAGGAAAAGGTCATGTTTACATTTACAAAGCGTTAGCCAGTGTTGGCAGACCCTTTAAAGGCTTCATCTGCATTGTTTTCTCCATTCATTCTGTATCATTTTTGTTTTTTATTTCAGCACTTTTAAACCCCTATTAAATCGCTTTTACAACGTCTTTTCTTAAATTCTTGTTCAACTCCATTAATTTGGCTTGTAAATAGTCTTATTTCCGTCTCATTTTTTTTTCAACTTTTCCCCTCTTTTAAATCACTTCATAACTTTCTAACTAAGTCTTATGACAATGACAACGATGATGATGATGGTGATGGTGACGATGATGATGGTGATGATGATGGTAATGGTGATGATGATGATCCTTCCTACCTGCAACCAGGAGCTGTACACCTCTCTGCTCCGGCATCTTCTGCGTGGGGTGGTTGGTGATGAGGTAGAACACGTAGGTTCCAGTGTCCGACTCTTTCAGATCAGATATAGTCAGGGAGCAGCTCTTTGTTTGTGGGTCTCCCAGGTACTTCACTCTGTTCTGGTAGGCTGGATCCAGGAAGATCCCGTCACTGTGGAACACATATCTGAGACAGACAGACAGACTATGAAATACTCTCCTGTCACTGTGTAATCTCCAAACAGAGAAACTGATCTTTTCTACAGTTATGGAATGCAGATCATTGCTACCTTGGTGTGATACAGCGGCTGTCTCCCACACACCACATCTCAGACAGAACTTTGTATTCATGTTCCTGTGAGAGTCATGAGACAAGAGGAACTTTTTGGAAGCAGGTTGATGGATCAAATGTGAACATGGATCTACATGATTCTGACTGCTTCAACTAAATCAAACAGCAGTAATCAGATATCAGTCCACTAGCTGCTGCTACTCGTAGCAAATGTCAGGATGTTACAATTTAATGTCACATTTATCCATGACAAGCTCACTGGCTTCCAGTTAACTGAGTGCTGATGTTACCATTGACAGAGAATTTCCTCCAGATAAATGCACAGACCTGAGGTATGCATTGCAGATGCTGACAATGCCTTCTTTCTTTAATTACCTCGGCAGAGCGCTGCCCCTCTGCCCCCGTTTCCCTGGAGCTCTGGGGGTAGTCATAGGAACAAACCAGCGTCAAAGTGGAGCCAATCCTAGCGCAGATTTGATCAGTTATAAGATCAACAGACCAATCACCAGCAAGAATACCTGAAGGGAGGAACACATGCATCTTGTATTGATAGAAAGTTAAAATAATATATTTTTCAAATAAGGATTTGTTCTCTTTTATGTGACATTACAAAAGGAAAACCGATAAGTGGTCGGTTGCACAGAAAATACAAGCAAACTCTGATCTCAATTTTCCACACTGTCGGTCTAGTGAATGAATACACCTGTACTTTATATTGGGAAAAACGCTTTGGTTTTCTGTTATTGTTCATGATTTCTTTACTATTCCTTTACTCTCACCAGCACTCTCTGAACTAGTGTATGACTGTCCTCTTTAAATGTCTTTATTTGTGCAAATAGAAAGGAAAATAGTAGATGTCAAGTTGTTCTTGTTATGAGTGGGAAAAAATACCCTTCATGGGTTGAGATAATTTTCTTAGTATTAGTGCAATACTATAATTTTGCAACAGCTGGTGTGGGAAGTTTTATTTCAAGATGTGGCATGGAGCTAAGTGGAATTATCTCATCATTTGAAGCCCATTGACTGTAATCCTGAAAAGAAGATTGAAGTTATTTAGACATACATTGCTTTATGTGAACATAAAGAATACACATATATTGTATTTTCTGTGCAGTGTAGATTACTTTGGAGAAACTAGAGGGCTACAAAGTGAGGACAGGGAAATGCAACTCCTCAGGTTTATCTATGAGTCCAGTTACAGTCAATTTACTGAATGCTTAATCTGGTGATACAGTTGACAAATTTTGGGATAATGCTACCAGCAACAAAGTAACTACTAACAAAATTAATAATAGGCACAAATATCCAAATGTTTCATCATAGTAAGATGCAGTGGTGTTGGCAACTCCATGGAAAGCATAGAGTATTATTTGGTGAAGATTTAAATGGTAATTGCAATGTGACAGGACATTCAAAATCATACAATAACATAATGGCTTGAATTGGCTTGTAATGGAGTATTACAATAACCTAATATCTTATTAATTATTTGTGTTTGATGTTTGGACAGTGAATGCAAACAGGAAAGTGAACGATCTTCTAATCCTCCAAGTGTGTGATAGTGACACTTCAGCTTTCTGAGTTTCGTTCACTGTTTTTAGGTCAGCTGATGTTCAGCATGCTGAACATCTCACCATGTGGATGTTATGGAAGGAAACATTAGCCTGCATATTAATAGGTAACACCTCCCAGCTGTATGGGAGCAATGTCTCTCTTAGTGGCTCTAGGTCTTACCTGTGAGGCAGAGTGCCAGCAGCAGCCAGCAGGTGTGTGGCACTCCTCTGCCCATCTTTCCCCCGTGGAGCTCTCCTCTTCCTTTTGTCGCCGCTGACAGTTTTACTGCCGTCTAGTTAGTCCTCCCTCTGTCTGCCTCCCCCACTTCACCTGCTGCCCTCCTTCTGCTTCCCCTTTCTCTCCTCCTCACCTTCCGCTGTAGAGTGACAACAGCCTGCGTTGACCAAATGTGTTCTTCTCTCCTCTACCTTCATCCACCGAATGCCTTTAAGCCTCTCCTTGTCCACAACAATGACTTTTGAATCTGCTTTTCAAACTTCCTCTTTATTTATTTTTTTTTCTACCAACAAGGAACTGATGTGTTTGCTTTCATGTGCAGCAAAGGGAACTTATGCCTTAGGGATGTGTGACCCTTTTTTCCTTGTATGTGTGTGTGTGTGTGTGTGTGTGTGAATTGATAATATAAACTCACTCAAGTCCAGGTGCAGATAACACTTTTATCTATCACAACATTTATTAGGCTACATTCTTTTTGATTCATGTTTTTCCACTGAATCCCTCAGACTGTAATATAGATATTGACAGCGTAGCCACCCTGTCCTGTCACACACTGCTCCCGGCCTGTGAGTGCGCTCTGATGTCCCGTTTGCCCGGCCAGTAACGTCCCTGTGACGTCAGCTGCACCCCTCCTGGCTGCCCAGTTGACCGTCCAGAGAACAACCGGGACCCGACTACACCACACCAACCGGGAAACTGCGGATACACTTTCATCAACTTTTTTTTATTTACTCAGACCTCCAAATGTTTCTCACTTTTCCATTAGGAGCGGGCGCCGGTGGTTTTGGTTGATTGGAAACGGCGAATACTGTCGCTTGGACACCGAGCTTTTTCCCCGTTTTACTTGGGGTCAGTAACCTGTGAAGAGAACAATAAAGGATTTACTGAAAACTTTGGATTTATCTGCCGTGCGGTTTAAAGGGGCACTGTGGCCTATCTGTGAAGCAGAGGTGTATGATTTATATTCTCGGATTACAAAATAAATCCACTTTTTTCACCTGAAGAGAAGGCCTGGGCTACACCTGCTGCAAGGAGACAACACAGGTGAGTGTTTTTGTGAAAAGCAAGTTACATGACGTTCATTTATCACTCAAAAATTTATTCATGCTCATATGAGAAGAGAAGATCTGGTTTTATGAAATGCTCAAAAGATAGCCATGCTGAAAGGAAAAGGCCGCCGTGCGTAACGACTACGTGCGCACGTTACCTGTATTTGGCGTTGAGCATATTTCAGTGAAATTAAAATAAATCAAAGCCGTTAAAGTGATTCCAAAGCATTTTAGTGGAACGTGTAAACATCCTTTCAGCAGCGTGCCCTTTGGTTTGTTTATCCTGTTTAACCCGTCCGTGTCCCGCACCGCTTTTCATGCTTTTGAGCTGCAAAAAGCGGGAAAAAAAAAAAAAAAAAACGCAACAAAAAAGTCCCCATGTTGGAAAACTGTCCCTGTTGGAATATTTTGCGAATATTATAGTGGCATCACAGTGAAATGGAAAAGGAGCCTGCAGTAAGGTCACCATAAACTCATTATTGAGCCCCACACACACTGGGCCGCCATGTCTGTCTATCTATCTATTTATCTATCTATCTATCTATCTATCTATCTATCTATCTATCTATCTATCTATCTATCTATCTATCTATTTGTTAATTATGCATACTGAAACGTATTTGTTTAGTCAGTTGGTGATTAATGTATTTTTTTTTTATTTTTAAGTTCTGTTTCTTGGTCACATGTGTCAGTCGTGCTGCAGGGCAGGAAGTATGTGCGGTTTAACGTTAGTTGATGATCAATTGAACATCAGTCATCCATCTGTAGCATACTATACTGTGCCGGGAAGGTTCACCAGGGGTCAGCTACACCCAAATAATACTAAGAAGAGTGCACTCCATCTTATTGTGTCAAGTATGCCAAGTTCAGAGCCCAAACTGAGTGTTGTCAATTCACTGCCTCATTAGGAAAGCAGGAAAATTCGGCATTCGAAGTGTGGATCATCTATAAGATTATCTATCAGCTTTCCAGAAAACAAAGCAATCCTCAAAAACAAGTTTCTCCTTCAGACTAGATTGGTCTGGTTTGCGTTCAGATTTGCAAATCATCTTCAGCAATTATACACAGAGAAAATGTCAGAAGGCCCATAGTTTGCCTGTCCCCTCTGATGGGGCTGGGCCTTGACTGGGCGGGTGCAAGGCTGAAAGGTGGTGATCAAGCCTGATCAGCACACTGACTTCATTAAAACATTAAACTGACAATTCCTCAGTTGTACTTTATGCCTACCTGAATGAATCGTGGATAAACACATTTGAAATCAAATTTCTCATGTGCCCTTGAACAGATGGCTTAAAGAGAAATACAAATAAAATTAAATTTGGAATCGTCAGTATTGCATAGAGTCTAAAACTGCACCAGTTCACCTCAGTGCATGTGGGCAATATGGACATAACCAACTGGTGATTGATATTTTTGATCAACAATAAAAGGTAATGTCGATTTGATGACCAAGCAGGTAGAGACAAATAACAGAACAGCTAAAGAAATCAACTAAGTTCAGACAATTGGATCCCTTTACTATAAGGCAGGAAAAGAAAACACTTATGCCAGATCACGTTATTACGATATTAAAAATCTCAGATGATATCTAGTCGTATATCGCGACATCAATACAATATCAGTATACTGCCCAGCCCTCAGAGTAACTGTGAGGTTTCAACATGTCACACTGTCCAGTGGCTGGGTGTGCCTGGCTGAGAAGCACTAATGGAAGAGAACTCGACTCAGTTGATGAAGTTATTTCAAGAAAATCTGATGGAGGAATTCCAGTAAAAGTAAAAAAAAAAAAAAAAAAATCTATGTGACAGAAATATTCATTCTCTCATTTGTGTTTTTCATACATCGTCCTTAGCATTCTAAACTAGCTATCTGTCTATTTGTCTGTCGGTCAGTTTGTCTGTTTATCTATGTCTGTTTGCTTGTTTGATTAAACCATTGCAGCTGAGCATGAGACATGCATAAATAATTTCATGCATCACGGTCTTTGCTCTGGTTTTAGGAGGGCACCACAGCCTTGACAATATGTCTCTCGGACATATTTTCAAGGATTCTGGTGTCAGAAAATAGAGCAATAAAGAACAATTTAAATGACAAGTGTGCTCAAAACATGCTAAATATACTATGACCCGAAACGGACCTGGTGGCATTTCAATATTATTATTATTGATGTGTGTTATTGCATGTGTATTCTATGAGCAGGCAGAGAGGTCTGCTGAGGGACTAGATCACCTGCCCTGAGGAGGAAGGAAGGAAGGAAGGAAGGAAGGAGTGAAAGAAGGAAGGAAGGAAGGAAGCAGAGACTGATTACTGATCACGTCTGACCTCTGCCCCCTATAGAATGTATGCTGAGAAAACTGTGACAGAGGGGAAGATGGGTGAGTATAATTATAGCACACACACCCACACACTCACTCACACACACACACACACACACACACACACACACACGCACAGAGTGAGAGAGAGAGAGCACTGCTGGCTTGGCTGTTTTCGATATTAGAGACTAGACATGAGTCGACTTGGCTGTTAACTATTAACTTTTTTTTTTTTTTTTTTTGCTTTTTGCTGTTTTTCTGTCTCTTATGGACACTGGTTTTGAGATCTGTCCTTCACGAACACTCAGAGAATGCTTTCTCTCACAAAGCATTTCTGTTTCTTTCACTCAGTTACACGTAGGGCCTAAACAGTATGGGGTTATGATAGGATGTGGACAGTGCTGATGAAAAAACAACAAGTCTGGCAGTAATGGCTGAAGATCAGTGGGCAACTTCCTTAATGTGCTCATGATTTTTTCCCCCATTACACTTATCTCCTTTAATCACCTGAGCATGAGGAATGCATGTGATAACTTGTGGTAAATGAAGGCACACCCTTCCCTGTCAGTGACAAACTGTTGCTTCTCATTACATTTACATTTATACCACCAGCAACACATGCACTATGCAAAATTGCTGAAGGTTGATTTAAATGAGGACCTTGTAGAGTAATAAAAAAAACACGGAATAAGCACATAATTTGATGATCATAGGCCCAACTCTCTGATAAACCACACACTTATTAGACATTATTATTGTCAGTTGAATGTAAATCCTTGGCAGTTTTGCATACTGCCCCTTAAACCCACAGACTATACCAAATTTTCCTACCTTTTTCCTCCCCTCATAACTTTTGAATGCATCTTCTGTGAAACCCCACATTTATAAAGGAAACCAAAGAATCCATCCTCTCTCTGTGTCTTCCTGCCTCACATGTTGTCTTTGGACTCCGTTATATTATAGTGTAATGTTTCATGGAGTGCGTAACAGATCTTTTGCAGCTGCTAATGAGCATACTGCATGTTATGAAGTTCTTATGGAAGGAAAGATAAGATTATGTGCTTCATTTTACTGTTGTCCTTTGGACAAATTGTGTCAGCGTGCACTGTGAAACCGTCCCTAATGCTCCAAAGACAAACTCAAACTGTGCATTTATGGTGCACTTAGTGATTCAAGTTGTTTTAATGTTTATCGAGCTTTGGAGAGCCCTGTCTGCTACGAATTACGTTCTTTCCCTAATCTTAACCAGGTGGTTTTGATGCTTAAAGTAACAAAAGTCTTTTGTTACTTTTTAGTCTTAGTATTTACGTATTTAGTCTTTGACTAAATACGTATCCATCTAAACGTGATTAAGAATGCAGTTTAGGTTCATGGGAATGTAATTTTTAGCAGACTGGGTTGGCTTTGGAAGCACGTGTCTACCTTCTGCAGCGGTATTAAAGCTTATTCACTAGTTTTCACAAGAGTTTTTTTTCTCAGCACTTGCCCAGGCTGTGGAAGCGAACAAAATTTACCATTTTCTCTTCAACCACAAGTCCACTAGCTAACAGTATGATCCTGCATGTAGCCTACCTTACAGGGATGTGGGACTGCAGTACGATAAAGCCGGTCGCCTGTCACAAAGTAAAACTGTCCTCAGCTGAACATCATGATCATCATCATTTGGGGAAACATTTCAATCTTCTCACATCTTCTGCTGTTCCCATCAAGGGCTTTCCTTGGTCATTTTGGTCCTTTTTATGCTAAAAGTTGAATTCTGTTAATCTGTCCTGTCTGGCTGACGGGAGTTCATCCAGACGCTGTGGCTCATGCTGTATCTTTAGTGTGTGTTTATAAGACACACCAGGCAATCTAGCAGCCCAGCCTAGGAGTGGCACATGTGTGATGCTTTTTTTATGTGTGTGTGTGTGTGTGTTTGTGTGTTAAGATTAGGTGGGATTTCTGTTGAAAAGATGTGGTTATATTGACGACAACACATGTGGAAACAGGCACAGAAGCAAAAATATGCACACACACACACACACACACACATACATATACACACACACACACACACACATACATATACACACACACACACACACACACACACACACACACACACACACACACACACACACACACACACACACACACACAACTAGGTTAGGGAATCCCTCAAATCACTTAATTGGGATCATTTAAGGGGCAGATGGCTACAGTGTGTTTGTGTTTGTTTTCATTTTAACTTCTTTGCCATGACAACATATGACTCACAGGATCACGTTTGCATGTGTGTGTGTGTATGTGTGTGTGTGTGTGCCTGTGCGTGCAAGAAAGAGGGAGAGACTGACAAAAAGACACAGTCATAGAGAGTGTGTGGAAGTACATAGTCTACTCAGACAACAGGCTGTTAATCAGTCATTATCAGCTACGTACATCCCATAAATCCCATATCATCTCATTCTATTTCTACGCCTTTATTTTTTGTCTCATTCTATTCTATTTCTCAACATCAAGACCCATTTCAGCCTAAGAGCAAGTGCAGTCAACCTCACTTGCAGTTTGACATATTTGGAAAGTGGATTTTCAATAACTCAGTTTTGAAAATGCAGTTTTTTTTCTCAAGAAGCCTGTATTATCTAACTTTATCTAGCTGTAATTAAGATATAGATGTAATTAAGATTACAGTTTAGTTATAATTAAGATATAATTCATTCATTTGTTGGCAAGTGAATTGTAGCTTCTATTTATATTTTAAATTGTTTGATCTGATAATGAATTGAGCCCTGCCCTAGTGAAGCTGATGTGTGAAGATGGAGCTGTTCTGGCTTGTCCTTATTAGTTCTGTAATCTGTCAACAGTCTCTTACTTGTTCAGTCAAAGCAGTCAAATATATGTGTCTCTTGTGGCTGCATATTAAATGCTGCTTGGTCGCTTTTGATCTTCTCATGCAAAGAGAAACAGGTGGAAAAAAGTTCTTTGTGAGAATGGAGTCGTCAGATGAGGTAATTATCTATGCTGTGATTATAATTTTACAATTCCAGTTAAAAGTGCAGTGAGAGGTGGCAACAACAACTCCCTTTTAACAGCCAGTTAATGTTCACCTTAGTGTTCTCATCGTAGTATAACTCAACATATATAGAGAGAGTTTCTCTACACTGTCAATACCAGCTTTCACTACTAACGCATACTTTTCAGCCTAGTTGGCAACAGTGATTTTTGAAGAACCCTTACCTCATAGCACACACACACACACACACACACACACGCGCGCGCGCGCGCGTGCGCACACACACACACACACAGAATAAGGGATCAGGTAGGGATAGGAACAATAGAACATTTGTTCTCCAGAGTCGTGTGATGAGTGGAGGTGCGCTGGGTGGGGAAAGAGGGGTGGAAAGAAAGAAGGAGAGGAGATGGGGAAGGGGGGGGGTAGTGCTGTGTCGGGGCCAGAGCTGAGATGGGATGAGGACAATTTGAGGCATTTCCTGGATGAGCCAGCAATGTCTCTCTCATAATATGTACATTGGCTGTCAAACATCCACTCTTGACGCATTTCTTTTTCTCTCTGACCCTTGGCCTCTATTGTTACCCAAAATCCCACAAGCCAAGGAAAAATAACACCGTTAGTAACCAGACAGGACGTTTGGGAGGAAGAGGGGGTTTAAGCAGGAGAAGATTCAAGGCAAGGCCTGAAATTCATGCAGGAGGGAAAAATACAAACAAGGTAGATTTAGCACTGGCCAGGTAGAGGTAGAGGTGGAAACTCCATTTTGTACCAAGCCAGTTTGCCCATCCTATAGGTTTGTTGTCAGTCCATGAGTTGTTTACTTCCATAAATGGGAACACAATCTCATGATGTGTAAAAAGTTACTGCAATGCAGAAAGCGAGATGATAGAAATGGAGGTGGGGTGAGCAGTTGCACCTGGAAGGTAAGAGGTGGGGAGAAAAATATGTAAGAATGAAGTAAAGTAAGCAGACAGAAATGGAGAAATGAGTGCATTTCAAGTGCATGCATTTACATTTTGTCCTACTCACTTTGAACTGCTATATTTGAAAAACTGAACATCAGCCAATGAGCTAGCTTGACTCTTTGCACTTGGTGAAAGAATTACAAATTGTGTCCTACTTAGGCAATAGTAGTAGGATCAGTTTGCCACCTTGCAGCCTGGCAGACGTCAGGTTGGTTGCAACACCGTTGCAGGGAGCAAATATTTGGAAATTTTAATAGTGGTAGTGCAGAATATCACTGAAGTATAAACACTTCACGAATGATACAACACAGAATGATTCAACTATGCAGGCTTCCAGCAAGCTGCATAGTTACCAAGCCAACAGCTATCAGTGATATGTTCACATGTTGTTGTACAGCTGTGTTTCAGACTCATTTGATCAGTGGGGAGAATAAGGTTCCAGCAGCACAGTGCCACGTTGTCATCCCTTAGGGAGGGAGATTGTGTCCTGTCGACACTCGGGGCACAAAAGTCCCTTGTGTCTGGAGCTGAATCTGGATTATGAAATTCGAAATGGATTTGCGAAAAATGGGGCTGAAATTATAGTAACAGGTGAAACTGAATGATTGCATGCTCCATATCAAGTCACTGCATTTCATTTTGTATTGGTGCCTGAGAAATAAAATTTTGTTGAATAAAATCGATATTCTCCTAAGTCAGCGGTTCACATAAAGCCTTTGCTGAGCCGGCGAGAGAGGCAGAGATGTGAGAGGGGAGAGAGGAGGAGGTGCAGGGAGACGAGGCCAGGAAGGAAACTAAGCATGTCGAATGTTTTCTCTGATTTGATAGGGAACATTTCCTTCTCACAGCTTCTGTTGTGCTTCTGCTGTTTTCTGGCGCACAGAATGTTCTAGCAGCATTAAACTCCAGCCCTGACTCTCTAATGCAGCGCGATACAGAAGAGAAAATCCACCTTAAGACACGACACATCAGGCTACTGCCTATCCAGCACCTCAAGCTACTCACACGGAGCAAAATACCCAATGCTTAAAACTGCACCGCACTTTTACTTCACATTCACATCTTCCAACAAGTCCTCCAAACCA
>NC_043995.1:5950000-5980000 GCF_902150065.1 Myripristis murdjan | reverse complement strand
GGTTCTGTACCCTTTGTTTCCTCTGTATCTCTGTGGTGAGCCTGTCTCCTGTCTTTTTTGTATACATTGAAGTCTACATTAATCTTTCTACTACACCGTCCTCTGTGCTCTTTCTACCAGTTTGCCTAACTGAGTTAAACTGAACAGCAAGTCAAAACCACTTCCTACGTTTGTTTCTCACCGTCAGCCTGTTACTAACTTGGTCTGTCTTCGTTTCAGTGACTGTGAGAGCAGAGAGGTTCTCACGCTGTTGTGCCAAGGTAAGATCTGAACACAGATCTGCTTTCATTCTCCCTGACACACTGGCCCACTTTATCCCCGGCTACCTTACTCCCACCTTTCTCTGACCTCTGACCTTTCTCCAGGTACTTGCCTTTTAACTCCTCCATGAGGCCTGCATTCTTTCTGTGAAGTGGGTCTCCATCTGAGTGCACCCTGTCTGCTGTCCTTCGATCTCTTTCATTTTCTTTTTTAAACTGGTCCACCTATATTAAACATGACTCACACACCCTGATTTCAATCTGAAGCAACCAGTCTCTCCTCATGTATCTTGCCTTTATCTTGCATCCCTCCACAGACTGCGGCAGGCGCAGCTTGACAGAAGACCGGATCGTGGGAGGTGTGGACGCCAGGCAGGGTAGCTGGCCGTGGCAGGTCAGCTTGCAGTACGATGGAGTCCACCAGTGTGGAGGATCCATTATCTCAAACCGCTGGATCGTCTCTGCAGCACACTGCTTCCCTGAGTGAGTGACCAAGCTTGAATTTACACAGGAAACATACAAATCTGAAGTACATGCTGGACACACTGGGTTTATTTTGTGGCAGTTTTGGAAGGGAAAACAGGTTCCCCATCGATTCTTAACAAGAGCGACCGCTAACGTTACTCTCGAAAAAGGCAGTCATAACCGACTTGACAATTGAATTTTGGTCTTGAATCAGAATCACAGCAGCTGATTTACATCCAATTCAAGAATTACCTTCACATGAATGTTGTGGTATAATCATGTCCACTAGATCTGTGTTTGGGATGGATGATGGTGCCTGAGAAAGCTAAATTAGTAAGACATCACTGTGTATCTCCCTCTCTCTCCCTCTCTTTCCTTCCAGGCGGTATCGCTATGTGGCTCGCTGGCGTGTGCTCCTGGGTTCGATCTACAATAAACCAGTCAACGCCAACGTGGCAGAGGTGAAGACCATCGTCTACCACAGCAGCTACCTGCCCTTTGTAGACGCCAACATTGATGACAACAGCAGGGACATCGCCGTGCTGGCCCTCACTCAGCCTCTCACCTTCACCGGTAAGACGCAGGCAGAGGCAGGAGCACGGGCACGCCCACAGATTGAGCTGCATTATGATGATGGGAGATGAGGGCGAGCGGCAGTGAGGGGGAGAGAGAGCAACAAAGAGCCGGTCATTAGGGTAGTTTGCCTGCTTCAGGTTATGTTTCCTGAACCAAAGTCAACATGACAAAGGCTCTTTATATCCAGCATAGTTGTATGAGGACAGAACAGGATGTAACCACCTCTTCCTTCCATCTCTGACACCGATTCTTTCCCGGAATCCAAGGGCTCTTATTTTGAAATATCAGCACTATAATAGCGAGACAAATAGACTGATTCTCAAATGATGCATCTGTCATCACTCCTTAGTTACTCCATAGGTAGGCAAGGGAAAAACAGGGAAAAGGGACACAGTGTGGCATTACAGGTGGGATTTATAATTTCATAAAACGCTTGACTGTTTTATAACTCTTTGTGTTCTCAGTTTGTTCTTTTCGTGGGACAGAGACAGAGAGTGAGAGATACATCGGGGTGTCCTGAGTGAGCAGGGAGCTTTTGTCGCTTTTGGGTGCTGAAAATAGCCCTCATACATTTACCTCATACATTGTAATTTTGTCACAGAAGCTCTTACATTATGTTAACATTGGTTAAATGTTGATTAACAAACATATTTCATGTAGTGGGGGAAATCCTTGCGCTGAAACAGCATTTGGACCATGTGACACTAAATCTCCTCAGTGAAACTAACATTATATTAATATTTTTCTAACAGATACAGTTTTTTTTTTCTTTGTGAAACTCCGTGCCTCTCAGTCTTTGAAGGATTCCAATGAGAGAAGAGTTTAGGCCCCGGGTTAAACTATGTTTTTATTCCACGCCTCAGTTGTTATTACTGTTATTATTTCTGATTGTTCAGGTGTCTGGCTCCTATAGTTATCTGCTGTGTTTATGAAATGAGGTTTTAGAGTCAGTTCACAGAGTCCTCTTGAGGACCTTGTTACGTTGTCTATTTTGAGACTTGTGCTTATAGCGATTACCTAATAGAATTTGGCTTTTTTTGATGGGTATGTTTTGTTTTGATTTTATTGTATCAAGTTTTGATTGTGATTTTGCATTAACATGTTTTAATTGTATTTTGTTGCTGTTTTAAATGGTGTGTCATCTAATGGGTGATCGACAGTAAACAAGAAAAAGCCTGAATGGTGCAGGAAATGCTCTGTCGATGTCATGTCTGACATCTAGTGTTTGGCTTATGTAATTACAATCACAGTATCCAGCTCCCTGGAGTGAGAGTAAAGAGAGTGCACAGAGCTGATATGATTATAGAGAGGCTTTTCCCATCCAGTTATTTGGGTATATGTATGTATGTGTATGTAAATGTTGTTTGTAATATCAGTACTGTTATTATTATGCTGTTACTACTATATAGTTTTGTTGTACAGCATAGTATTGTTATTATGTAGTTTTTGGGGTGAGGTTCCTAAATAAGCCCTTCGGGTTTCATGTCTCACCCTGGACATGTTTTCAACTGTTTTTTTTTTTTTTTTTTTTTCTCTTTTTGTTGCTTTTATTGTGCAAATAAACAAACAAACAAACAAAACAGTCTGCTAGAGGGCTCCGCCTGGGCTAACAGAGCTAGGGTTACACTAACATAACCTTTGTTACAGAAAGTTGTTTGACTGTTATTTTTAGAGTCAGATCTGCAGGAAATCATGTGGTTTTCAAGATCCACATCATACTTGACATTTTCACTCTCCTCTGTCTTAGCGGTACGGATTCTGAGTCAGCTGTTTCACTTGTGTGTGAATATGAATCATGAATCATGCAAAGAGACATTTTAATATGTTGGTAGATGATTGTGTCATTCTCCTACAGAATGGGGAGATGTAGCCAAGCTTAGCAGACTTAGTTAAAGCAGCATAACACACTGGAGACAGTAATAATATTACACTTAAAAAATAGGTTAACGTGTCTGCATGCATGCTTGTACAACAGCCGGCTGACCTCTGACCTCTCACGAGTCTTCACCTCACTTTAGTTAGAGATCATGTGGGAGAGAGGACAAAATGGCAGAGCAGTCTACAACTTTGGAGGGTGGAGATATGCACTTTGTCAGATGACTCTTTGAATTTGTCAGATGACTCTGCCGTCAGCTTTGTGCTATTACTTTGTTAAAGAGTATAAAAGAAATATCTTGTGTATGTCCTTGATATTAGGATGGGGATTTGTGCTGATACGTGGGCAGATGTAAGGCTTAACATTATATTGTTAACTGGCAGTTACATGACAGTGCATCTCAGGTGATGTTGCAGAGTAACACATAAGTAATGTAGTGAGTAGTGTAACGAATTACGAAACTAAACTAAGTAAAGTAATGCATTAGTAATGTGTTATACATTATTTTTGGGGGTAATGACCCAACACTGGTTATTTTGTGTTTTCACTGTAAATCCTGTCTCCAACTCATGCATGATGCATTTGTGCTTGTGTGCAGAATACATCCAGCCTGTCTGTCTGCCAGCCTACGGTCAAAGACTGATAGATGGACAGATGGGAACAGTAACAGGCTGGGGAAATGTAGGATACTATGGTAAGGCTATACACTTCAATGCCACTTCACCATAATACACTGCATAACCTGTATTGTTTTATATAACATATACCTAACAGGAGGGCAATGACCCTGTCCCATTCTGTTCCTGTCCTGTTGTGAGATATATTAGTGATATAATTGTTCTTTATACTGCTTAATTAATTTCTTACTATGGCACAAAATAGCACAATAGTCACTTCCACTATTTGCAGCATATAACTGCGTACCGTCCCTCACTTGCAGGTCATCTAGCAGATGTTCTCCAGGAAGCGAATGTCCCCATCATCAGTGACGCTGTGTGTAACGCCCCGGATTACTATGACAACCAGATCACCACCAGCATGTTCTGTGCTGGCTTTGAGAAGGGAGGAATAGATGCCTGCCAGGTCAGAGTGTGTCTGAATTTGTACATTTGTCTTTGTTTAGGTATCTGGGTTTTTAAATGGAATAATATGCTCTCCTGTATATGTGTGAACATCCGTAAACTGATTGAATCGTAGGCAGCTGGACTTGTACTTGTCTTAGGAAGACGTTTCGCCTCTTATCCAAGGGGCTCCATCAGTTTGTACGCATCGGTCTTTCTAGTCCACACTAGTCTGACAAAGACAGTGGAGTAAGGTCCAGGTATTTAACCTCTGTGGGAGTGTTTACTAAAAATGGATGAGGCGAAACGTCTTCCTAAGACAAATACAAGTCCAGTTGCCTACGATTCAATTTGCCCAAAGAGACTTGGATGAATGAGAATATCCATAGACATCTGTAATCTGAGTGTTTGTATGTATCACAGATATCTTGTCTACTAACATGTGCATTTCTGAACCAGAGGTGTGTGCCCACCGAGGGTATTTGTGTGCTTTTGGTCATAGTGTGTGAACTGATATGAATGTGTGTGATTGCAGGGGGACAGCGGGGGTCCTTTTGTGGCAGATGACTGCCTTTCTAAGACCAGCAGGTATCGTCTGCTGGGGGTGGTGAGCTGGGGAACAGGCTGTGCCATGGCCAAGAAACCTGGCGTCTACACCAGAGTGTCCCGATTCCTGCCTTGGATATCTACTGCCATGAGGGTGAGAGACACGGAAAGATCACACACACACATGCATTGTGTTTATGTATGTATGTATGGTTTTTGGACACAACTAACTCCTAGAATAGATTTAATGTATTTCAAGATTAAACAAGTGTCAAGAACCCTATTAGAAAGATTCTTTTACAGACATTTGAGATATGGGTGGGAATATGCTTCAGTTTATGGGTTTTATACACTGTACAACTGAACCTTCCTTCCTTAAATTGCATCTAGCTGTTTCAAAGAGGTGTCTTGTTTGTTTGTTTGTTTGACTGATTTAGTTTAGGCAGTTCCCTATAGTCAGACAGCCCAACTTGTGCAATACTTCCTATACAGCTTTTCTGTGAAATTCTATAGACACTTGCACCATGAGACACACGCCTGCCGCAGCCTGGACTGAACAGTATCAGGCTGTTGCCGGCCACCTCCTGCATGGGAGGGACACCACAATCAGCTCCAATTTGTTAAAGTTTGAAGTTATCTCCACTGTGACTGTCAATGCGATGATGGAGTTATGCAAAGTGGAAATCTCTAAAAATGTGGTCCTGAATGAGCACAAATCCACACCTTAGCCAGGCTGCATGGTTGTTGAAGAGCTTCATTGGGATACGCACATGCACAGAGCATTCAGAATCAGTGTCACAAACACCCTCTGACAGTGGACTGAGTCTTGACTTGAGGTTTAAGAAGTTTTCTTCTCTTGTCTCTCCTCTAGAACTATCACAACTCCCCAGGTGTTCACAAGATGGCCCGGACATGAGATTGCTGCACCCAATTTCCTCCTTTTTTTATTCTTGGAAAACAAACAGCGTGAAGGGACCCTGTAGATGTCCGAGGGGCATGATTGCATCAGGGGATGAGAGAGGATGTTATCCCTTCTTAGCATGGTTACACGTTGTCCCATTGTTACCCATAGTCTTCAGAATTAGAAATGTGTGGAAACCAGAATTTTCCATCTTAGCATCCTCCTCGTTCAGTTTATGCAGACAGCCCACTGGCCATCCTGTCCTATTCCAGAGAGATGAACAGAGCTCTTTCATGCAAAACACACTCACGTTAGAAGGAGCACTAACTGACTTCTAACATTCTGAGCTCAAATATCATCACAATGTCAAATTAACTAATGCCAAAAATTGAGTAAGTCCGAATTTACTATGCTTTACTAAAGTTACAGATGTTGCAGTATGGATGAGATCAATGTGTCATTTTCTTCTATCATTTTTTAAATCTATTTTTGTTTAATCATGGGAACCATTTGCCTCCCTTTTGTTTGGGTAAAACCAGCAGTGGCTGTGCCTTATTCAGGAGGCAACCTGTGCTTTCAACAGATTTTTTGGCACATAGACCAACTAACTCTGACTGTAATGTTTTTGAAATTTGCTAGCAGCATTTCAGTGAACAGCAGGTACCTTTATAAGAGATGAATTGAAACCTCATCTCCAGTTAGAAAGCAAACGGTTGCACATCTATGAATTCAAAACAAACTCTGAAAAACAGCGAG
Source organism: Myripristis murdjan (assembly GCF_902150065.1). Lineage (NCBI taxonomy): Eukaryota > Metazoa > Chordata > Actinopteri > Holocentriformes > Holocentridae > Myripristis > Myripristis murdjan. Next base: position 5,973,559 of record NC_043995.1, on the reverse strand, counting down.
GAAATGATTGAGGAGCACAGAAACTTGATTTCAGCATCACTGTTGTAAAAGTATGATCATATTTTTGCTGTGACAAAGAATTTAATTGTAAGTTAAAGTTACTTACCAAATACTGACTTGCACAAAAGATAACTGTAATAAGTCATGTTAAAGCTCAGTCCTGATGTAATTACAATTACTAAATATAGTTTGTATGCCGGAAGACATGCTCTAATTCTAAGTGGGGAATTTTTCGAGAAGATTTTCCCCACTTGTGCCACAGCAGCCACTTCCTTCAGTTTCAGACTCTGTAGTCAATAAACCACAGCGAGCCATAACAAGTGACGGTGTAACTACAGTATGTGCTTAGCTGTACTGTCAGGGGAGATTTCTGTGATGCCGGTAGGAAATACGTGATACATTTCAAACAAACAGCTGGAACAAGCTGAGCCAAGAACAGTAGCTTTTACAGTAGCTCCGTGAAACAAGTCTACGCTTCAGCTCAGCAGCAGAACCGAGGCTGCAGGAGGACGACAGCAGGTACAAGGGCTGAGGGCTGCTTGACTTTAGACCATTTAAATCCTAACTATCAGACTGTCATTGGCCTGATACTGGGCACACTTACACCTATTTATATGAAAACTAAATCTGCTTGTGCATGCAATATGATTTTGGACTCCCTGCAGCCTGCACTGGCTGGTGGGTCGCTGTGTCAGGCTGCTGCCTCCCTCTGAGTGCACACACTATCAAGCAGCTACAGCCCCAAGCCAAATCAACTGTTTTCTGCAAAACAGGCAGAGGACTTGGCATTGCTCGGTATCTAGTACTCTGTCTCCCCCATTTATCAATCTAAAACTGCAGCTCACACATGGCATTTTTCTGACAAGTCTATATAAGTTAACATCCAAATTCTAATAACCACATTTGGTCAGATTAATACATTTTCCATTACAAATCAAATTGGCCAATTTATCATTCCTGACTGATATTTGCATGTAGACTCAGCACTGGCTCATGATATGCAGTATGAGCTCTCTCGGTTTGTGCAGGGTTAGATTTTGGTATCAGTGTCAAAGGACAGCATCTCAATAAAAATCAAAGAATGAAGATTATTTGTTTCAGTCTGTAAGGTTTGCTTGTAAAAAAATCAGCGTAAATATCTGCCCCAGGCTGAAATCCACACTGACATATGAAGCTACATGATAATCCTCCACCGAGGAGGATTTCTTTAAAATGATATCAAATAAGATCTACAGGTAACACTTTATAATAACCATCAAAACTGATAGTTAATTGAACTTTAGTTAATTGTTAACTTCAGTTAACAATCAATGGAATGATAATTATCAATGTTATCAATTATCAATCAATGTTTACATATTACACTATTTATTAACAGATTATTGTTGCACACATTGTAACATTATTAAGAATTTCTTAATGATAATCATTTGATTTGCAACATCTACAAACATCACATAGACAGATGCACCAGATATTTTGTACTGTAACACTTTGTTAATGGGTAAGAATGGGTTTAAAGACTGTAACAGTATTTGGATGGCTATTGTGAAGCTGCAACTGAAACATCTAAAATATCATACTAAATATAGTAATGTTATTATAAAATATGATACTATAATACTGCAATAGCTGGTGCATCTGTCTGTCTGTGTAATGGTGTAGATCTATTAATAATCATTAATAAATTGTTAGTACAATAAAATGTTATAATGTGTGCGACAATAAGGTGTTAATAAATAGTTTACTTTGTAATGTAAGTAAACATTAATTATCATTTCATTGTTACCTGTAAAATAACTCTTTACTAAAGTTGAATTAACTGTCTCGCAGTCCAAAAAAAAAAAAAAAAAAAAAAAAAAACCCTCAAAAAACTAGCAGCTGATAAAAAATAGTCAACATTTTCAGATTTTTTGTGCAAGAGTTATATATAGATTATGTATTTTGTTTGTTTACAACAACAGTGTAAAGTTGTAAAGGAAGGCTTGGGAGTCGGTGATGACCTAAACAAATGTTACTGACAGAAGCAACACTAGCTAATAACCTTCTCTGGTGAATTTAGTTTTGAAGACAAAAATCCTTTTGGTAGAGTGCAGCACGCATCAGTTTTCAGATCGTACACATCTCTCTCTCTTATTCACATTTTAGGTTGTTATCTATGATGGCAAATGTTGCCTTTGTGTTACATGTGAAGCCTCGCTGCATACAGTAGTCTGTAGACGCTGTTGTGATCATTGATTCTGTTGTGATTGGGGTCTGTCCTGGCCCAGGACACAAAATATAAAAGAGGGAAGAAAAAAAAAAACACTACATGTTGAAGATGAACTGGTGAGGATGAGTCTCATATTCAAATCAGTATTTTGTTGCAGTTGCTTTGTAAATACAGGTCAATGTTTTTCTTTGTTGGTTTGTTATGTAGATGTTTATGTTAGACATGTTGCAAGATGTTGAAATGATCCGCAGATTTCAATGCCAAAAGTGCAATAATAACCAAAATCATGTTCTCAGCAAGTGTAATTTTCACCGCAGCACAGGATGCAAAGGTGTTTCCTCCTGTCCAGATGTTCTGAGGTGAAGCATGTAAATCGCAGGCGTAACAGAGGTTTGCTCACCGCTTCAGGAGGGGAACTGACTCACTTATATCGTTGTACAAGCTGGTGACACGTTCACAGAGTATGAACTGAGACAGACTCTGTTTCTAACCAACTGACACAATATGATTATCCACTCTTTCTCACCAAAGACCCGGGACAGTCATGTCTAACCTATATTACACAGGCTACTCTCTGAAGTCCGGCTGCACCTGCTCTCTTGCTGCCACGTATCGTCTGATCGGACTGATCTGAAACGACTGGATTCTTTGTGCGGACGCAGCCACACAGCTCCTCAGTGGTCACACATGATGCCCCTTTAAAATAATATGAATGTATGTACATTTCCATCAGTTAAGATGTGTACTAGAGGAATAAATATTGTCCCTGATTACAGCCCTATGCATTGTTAAATGTAAATTGCTGCATTGAATATTGTATTGAAATAAAGCCTTAATTTAAGAATTGTGTGCCATTGTCTTGATATACAGTGCTGCCACATATACAAATAAATATACACTACACAATACAAGAGAGGATAGCCTGAAAAAAAGTATTTTCTATAGTAATATTTATAGTACAGTTATAGTACTGGGAGAAACCGCATGATATTGTGTTTGCTCCTGTTTCAACCAAACGCGGAGGATTTCCTCCTCTAATTTACTAATCCAGATCCATTTGTTATAAATAGTCATATCAAAAATCTCAGCAATGTTGATGCTGTAAACAAAATACTGTATAAACCTAGAAAAGAAATCTGCAAATGAATGTCTTGATTGTATTTTTGACCAATCAGCATTTGACCGCACTCAGCGGGGTTTAGCCACAGCAGCGTAGACCACAGAGTCGTCGCTCTCCCCTGGAGGCTTGGATCTGAGGGGGGGGGGGGGGGGGGGGGGGAATGACACTGTGAGGCCCTTTGAAACTGTAACTATGATGAAAGGGCTGTAGAAAATAAACTGAGCTGGGTGCAGTGGTGCTACAGTGTGAGGTGAACCTACACAGTGTCTGGTTTGTGCACAACTCCAGTGTTTCTTGGTTTGACTGTCACTGCAGAGTAGACAAGCTCATCTGCACAAGCGCCGGGGTCCTGAGAGGAGACGAGATGAGACAAGAGAAGAATCACAGCTGTTAAGAGAAATAATGAATTGATTAAAAAAAATAAGAGGAATTCACAGACTAATATAGTTTAGGAACCGTGTCCTGCCAAGCATTTTTGTACTGTGTGCACCCTCTTTGTAAAACCTGTTGTAGTGGAAAATATTGTAAATTCTGCAATTTATTACAGTGTGGCGAAGATGTTTTGGCATTTGAACATAAATTTTTTTTTGCACCATATTTACATCATAAACACACGACACAGCCCTGTCCTGTCCTGGGTGGTCTGCGTTCATGTACAGAGAGGCATTCTGGCTGGAGGAGTGCAGAGGGATGTCCTGGACGTTGCCGTAAATGGAGTTTGTCTGCTCTTGGAAGGTTGAGGAGTTGGAACCCCTCTTATTGGACCTGGTGCCATGCACGTTCTGCTGGAGACAAGGCAACGGAGGTCAAAGTTATTGGGTGAACTGTCCCTTTAAAGCGTCATTCACATGTTGAGGGAGTTTCACTCCTGCTAAAATGCCTCCTTTTCATGTCAGCTGAAAAGGACTAATGCATGTTTAAAATTGAATTGCTCAAACTCATTCCATCCCGTTTAAGCTACTGACACCATGCAAACTACAGCCACCTGTACTTTTACTACTCATACTGCTATGATCTAAGTACTATTAAAACGTTTTTACTTCATTAATGTATTATTATAGGACAATACAGTTTATAGTTTTTGCTTCAAGTATTGAAACTACTAGCTACAGCTACTGCTTCAGTTACTTTATCCACTGCTTGAAACACTTTAATTACTGATTCAGCTACTTCAAATACCTCTTTGTTTTCAAGACCTTCAACTACTAATTTAACTCCACCACTAATTTAAGCATTTAGTATGTGCTTCAACTTTCAAGTACCTCCGACTGCTACTAAAATACTTAAAATACTTCAGCTCCCTCTCCTAATACATTTATGTGATTTCACATCTGCACTCAATAATAAAGTCCTTGGTTTAGGATTTAAAGTGAATGTATTGATACAAACAAAGTAGTAACACCAGTAGTTGATTCTTTAACGACTCTGGTGTACTCACTTGTTCATTTTCACGTGCCGCTTGCTTCTTCCTATTAAGAAAACCACAAAAAATTAGGTTACTTGCAGAATGCCGAAGACCAAGGACTGAAAATAAGATTGCTCATGTGCCCTCATATTTTAGAGAAGTTATTTTGTAATAATGGAAAAACACAGCAGTTCCTTTGTTCCATAAACTGCTGTGTTATAAATTAGGAATTTTCTTTGACTGTCTTTCAAGTTCATTTTTAAGGGCATAGGAAGTTTCTCAACCCATCACAATTCACAACAATATATCTACCAAAATAGAAAATGAAAATTCTGTGAAAACTCTATCAACCATAGCAACCTGTTAAAGCATCTATGAGCTATTAATATATATTAAATAAAGGTTTTGCAGAGGATAATAATTTTATTGTAAGCAATATTAAATGTTAAACTATGCTATAAGTTTTGAGCGGGTAGTGTTAATTTGATGGTGTTACTTTGCAAATGTGTGCTGTCATAATTTCATTATTTCAGTTTAGCTGAGCAGGCCCTTAAGATAACCAGAAGTATTAAATCTCCCCCCATTACTGTTCATCATTAATTGATATGTTTCTTTCACATTTCATTGACTCACTGGAACAAAAGGACAGCAAGTGCAACCAAAAATACCACAAGGACACAGACTCCTACTCCAGCTAAGATCAGGAAAGACTGGTCAGCTGTGGAGAAACACAAAGTGAGGTTAGATTCCTGTTGAGCCAGTTCTGCTGGACCAAATAGACCAACGGCAATGGCAAAAATGAGCAGGTAGAAAGAACAGCCCTCAAATCACAAATAAAGATGAAATTGAGAAGTCTTTTCTCTTTTGTTGTATGAACTAGGCTAAGATCCAGCTGATGCAAGTAAAGATAAAAATAGTTCTGTTTGGTTTGGGATAAAAGGCACATTTGAATTTGAAGCCACACAAACCCCCCTGCATCTCCAGCAGCAGCTCAGCTGAGCTGTCCTCCCCCAGTGGGTTCCTGGCCCGACAGAGGTAGTGTCCAGTGTGGGACGGCTCCATAGAGGGAAGAGACAGCACCTGTCCTGACCCGACCAGCTCCAGGGAGCTGTTGGGGGTGCCCGTCCTCCTGTACCAGGTGTAGCTGTCTGCTGCTGGGTTAGCAGCACTGCTGCAGGTCAGGTTCACACTGCTGCCCTCTGCCACACGTCCCGGAGGATCCGCTGAGAGCGAAACATTTTCTGGACGGTCTGATAAAAGAAGGACACGATCAGAATTCTGCCCTGGAGTGATCAAACCAAAACTGTTATTTCAAAATAATGAATTATAACTTTTTAAATTTTATTTTATAATTATTATTTTTTTTACCCCAATAATTCTGGTACTTTTTTAAAGTCAGGTAATCTTAGGTTTTGAGTTTTGTTGTTGTTTTCCCCCCAAAAAGCATATCACTGTATTTACATATCGGTCTTCTTTAAATTAATATAATAGACAAATAGAATGACATGAAGTTTTGAAATATAACTCTTAATTATAACATGGTGGAAAGTTTATCTATCAAGGAATCAGTGATGGAAGTCAGAAATTCCCATGGAATGCTGCAAACTGTAAGTCCAACTTACACATTTCAACTTATGTCTCTAAACATAAGTTGAAATGTGTAACTGATGGATTTACAGTCATAATACCGAAAACCCAACTTGTGTATTTTGAGGATTATAAACAAGCTTCAGACAATGCAAAAGGTTCCAGTTTGAGCCGCCATGTTTGGACAAGTGGCAAAGGGTCAGCTAAGTGAACCTCCGACAACGTGAGGGTGAGAAACCTTGCCAGAGTTTTCTATGGGGCACTGTGATTATAAGCACTGTTTGCATCAAGTCTGACAATTTTCCTGATAAGAAGTTTGAATTTGCAGATTCTGATCTCTGGGACAACCTGCAACAGTGCAGGTTGACTAATGAATCAAGACACAATTTAAATTAAAAGAAGTGTTTGCTGAGAAAAAAAAAAAAAAAAAAACAGATTAGACTTACACTTGACATTGAGGTTAAAATCAGCAGACTTGAGAAATCCGATGCCGTTCCGTCTGATACCATTCCAGGCTTCACAGTGGTACAGCCCACTGTGGCCCGGCTGGATGTTAGAGATGGTGTGTATCTGCCCTGATGCCACATGGGCGTCCTTATACAGGCTGTATCCCGTCTCTGTCACGGCTGGGTTGGCATCACAGCTGCAGCTGAATGTCACTGAGAATCCTTTGACAATATCTCCTGATGGGCTCACTGACAAATGGACGCTCTTGGGAGCATCTGAAGGAGGGGAGTGAAGTTGTTTAGCTAAACATAAAATTCTAATTGTATTTCTGGCAGATTACAATATGTCATTTATGCACAGTTCAAACATAACAAAAAAACTGTCTTGATTAGTACATCTGTCTTGCAAGAGTTTTCATTCAAATAGAAAAATAAAAAATAGAACATAACTGCAAAGAGGGTAATTTAACACAAGCTACATCAACCATCACATTAGTTTGTCATATTTCAGCTGTAATTGTATATTGCTTGTCTGACTTTTCTTTAATCATTAAAACCAGGTGCATTTCATTCAACATGAATGCCAACATTTTCATGTTCACTGAAATAAACTGGTCAGGTGAATCCAGGTTAAAGCTACAGCCTGTTATTGGTTTTATCCAAGTTTAACTCATGAAGAGGTGATGAGCTCGAGCATCACGTACTCACACTGAACACTGAGAGCCACCGAGGCAGACCTGGTTCTCTCCTGCCCGCTGACAGCACAGTAGTAACTCCCAGCATCCTCTGCCCTGGCCTGGAAGTCTGACTTGGTGACTGGTTGTCCGTCTCTGAACCAGGTGATGAATGGACTGAGTGATGGGCAGCCTGACTCACAGGTCAGACTGACCCTCTGGCCCTCTGTCACAGTAGAGGGTGTTACCACAGTGGTCAACCCTGATCCAAGAGTCCAAAAAGAAACACACAGGATTTAGTGAAATCATGACAGACTTTTTTCCCATTCAGTCCTCAGTTGTTGTCACTTTGTCATTACCTCTGACAGACACAAAAGCATGTGACTGACTTGTCCAAGAGTTCAGCAGTGTCTTAAAACGAAAGAAGTATGCTCCTTCATCAGTGTCCTGTAGGTTATTGATCCTCAGAGTACAATCATGGTTGTTTTCACCCAGATATTCCCAACGGCCTCGGTATGAAGCCAGACCAGTAATGTCATATAGCCTCCAGCGGCCACTTACATACTCCCCTCTAAACCAGAAGACTGAGGTGACAATTTGAAGCAAAGGATAGTCATAAGAGCATTTAATAACTGCTGATGCTCCTCTGAAACCACATTGGTTATTGAAGGTCACCTTCCAATCTCCACTCCAAACACCTTTTGGAAAAAAAAAAAAAAAAAAAAAAAACACAAAAAAGGGTCATATCAATATTGTTACTACTTATATAGTCAAATCAGTCAACTAAGTGAATGATCAGTTCTGCAAAAACTATTTGATTTAATTCACATACAGGTTATTATTTTACAGCTCTGTGTGACATGTGATTTGGTGGCCAAAGCATGCACTTTATCAACCATTTAAATGCTATTAAATTGCTTGTCTGAAAGTAACATTTTTGAGGAAAGCTATGATAGAAAATAACTAATATTTTGCATTTGGAAGTTCTTAGCAGAACCTGCAGTATTCATTTATCTTACCAAGACTTATTGTTTGACCATATGTTGAATACTAATGAAAATCTTCTAAAGTAAAGCCTAGCCTGCAGTGACCCCACTTTTCCCAGCAATATGCAAGCATTGTTAGGACAAATTACATTTCTTTACCTGGCATAATTACCAGAATCACCAGAAGCACACTTGCCATTACTGGATATGGATCTGCAACATCACCACAAGGTACAGCTCATTACTACATGTGTGAGGGGAAATTACACAAACCCATTTAAACTGCAGAACACTGTGAACAATGAAAAACGTTTTTGTGGTAGAAATGGATCTTATCTCTATCTTTTGTCCTTGATCTAACACTGTATTGAAATCTAACTCACACTATCTTTACACCTGCTCATCAAACAAGTCCAATGTCAGCGTATTAAAATAAGAACACTCACCACATAAAGCAAGCTTATTTACGGGATTACCGTGTAACTCCCTGCAGGCCACACTGACGAATGAAAGCAGAAGTAGGTGCTGTAACATTATGTTGATGCATTCTTCCTTCCTCCTGTCTTCCTGGCTGATAGCAAAAGATTAAAAGTGTCATGGAGGTGACACTTTCTTCTTTTTGCATTTTGAAGCTCTACTTAGAACCTTCTTAAGATCCAACAGTGCAAAATGTAAATTCTTGCAATTTCTCAGCTGGTCTTAAGATTTTGATCAGGAGTGTATATACCTTTTTTTCTCTCCTTTTTTATTTATATCTTTACTTTATTTATTTAGTTATCTTTATTTTATTATCCATACCATATTGGACAGAATAACACCATACCTTCTGTTTCTCCATCTACACACACACACACACACACACACACACACACACACAAAAAAAAGAGAAAGTGTCATACTCCACGTACTGCACAGTCAACAGTCAAAGCCTCCTTGTATGACTGGAAACTTCAACCCTTCATTTGTGAACAAGCCTCCTCATGGCTGAAGGAGGTGAACACAGGTGTGAGGGTTTTGGTCACAGATCCTCCACCACCATGCTGAAAAACCTCCTCTATGAGGTTTAGGAGCAGAGAATACACAGGGAGGAGGATGTTGCTGAGTGTTCCAGTCAGTGCAAACAGACACAACATGGCCCGGCTCCTCTGGCTGTTCTGGCTCCCTCTGGTCTAGTCGATGTACATTATCTCACTGACCACTGAGGAAATCCTAAGTCTGATTGGTGTGTGAAGTATTTTGAGTTGGAGTGTTTCTACCTGGAGAATTGTATGTTACAGCAACTGTGTCCCAGTTGTGATGACTTGAGTTGATGATACAGGCTGTCAGTTCTTTCGAAATGAACACATGGTGCAGTGAGTGATAAATGAAAGGGTTAGTGTCTAGAGGTTTTCATAAAAAGTCCAACAGATCTTGTACAAATATTAGAACAGTGTTATAGTTTTTTATGAATGGATCTGTCTTTGGTCGGTTATGGCTATTGTTTAGGATGTTTGATTCACTGGCTCAGTTTAAGTGTGCAAGCAATCAAGAGAAACTGCATTAATAAAATGAAATTGGGAGTCCAGTTGGCAGTCCAGGCATCCTGGACTGAGTGATCTCAACTGAAAAAAGCCTTCCTGGATTGTCTGATGCCAGAAAAAAAAATTGTTGACAACTTTGGCTATCTTATTTCCTTTTCTCCAGCTTGTCAGCACCCACAGACAGTGGCAGGAGCTGGCAACTTCCACCACCGAAGGAACTGTCAAGCTAGTTACACTGGGGCAGGTCAGCGGCAGTGACAGTGACATTGGCCGGTGGCTGTCCAGTCTCACCTTCCAACTTCTCCTTGTGTCTTGCCAATCTCAACCTTCACCCTCTCTGCCCCTCCCTCCCTCTCTCCAGGTCTTCTTTTCTCTTTGCTCCTCATCCTGCGAGGGATCCCTCAGAAGCAGAGGGCAGCCGTACAAGACATGTGGCACTCCTTGGCATTTCACTGGGCCCACTGATGGAGGTTAGACTGTTGCCACATCGCCAGCCTCTCACCCAATCCAGTAAGTATATATCATGTGTGCTGCATGTCTGGTTTGACAGGGGTGCTGGGGGAGGCATCATGGGTAGCTACAACTTGTATACATGGATGTCTTCACACCCATGCACGTGCCCTCATTTCTTGCCTGGGCTGTGCTGTGATGGCACCCTGCAAGTTAAATTTGAACATGGTGCAAGACAATAGAATGTGGTATAATACTATGTGAGAAACTGACTCAGTTGCAGGTCTCTGAAAGCCATCAGGGAACACTTTTCAACGCCATTCATCATAACTCTCCTCTGTCATATGTGCTTCTTTTTTGGTGATAAGAAACTCTGGTCAGTAAATCTGTAGGACACTGTCAGGAGTAGATGATAAATATATTGTGAGATGACTGATATATTCTGTCTTTGTCCACAGGATGGTAGCACTGAACTGTGCAGCTGATGTGCTATTGGCTTGCAGGCCACTGGTGGTGGGAGGAGCTGGAAAGAAAATAAGACTGTGTCTGGCTGTGGGTTTATGATAGAGTCTTTATTGCCTCCGTGTTAAAACATGTAAATAACACTATCAAAATAACCAAACTGAGTTGACTGTCTCGCTCACTGGAAGCCTTATGATTTTTATCTTGAGCATATCATTCCAAACTCCAAATAAGCTTGACAGACATATTTGGTTGAGATTCTTTTCACAAAGCCACAGATCTGGCAATTTCGTTGCTGACTGTACAGACAGAGGCCGAGCAAAGGTCATTTTCCATGTTACTGTGGTGACAGATTTTCTTTTCTTGTCTAAATACATCCAGTATCAACCTTACTGGTGATGTACAGGCAACACACATACTCCACTGTCACTGTGAGTTCATCCCTATTGAGCTATAAAACACTTTTTTTTAATTTATTTTTCAGTGTAATAGATCACATTACATGATTGGCATTATTGCATTACTGTTGTTAGCTTGCTTTTACTACATCAAGAATAGACAAACATTGCAGAATCAGTCTTGCAAAAAAAGCTAACTACAACATTTTTAAATACAACGTGTGAAAATCTGGATGGCTCAAGTACAGATATATTCCTTACACATGTAGATGTCAGAACATTTACTGCAGGCTTTCTCTACTTCTAATGCAGCTTCTCCTGCATGTTCTTCTTGGAAATATTTTTTTCCTTCTTTTAGAATTCAAATATTCTTCATTTTTCAGTCGTCAGAGAGTATGAGGATGGTCTAAATCTGTGACTTTGGCGGCCTAATCCATTTTGGCTTACAAAAAGTGAGGAGGAAAAGGCTGCAGTAACTGCTGCAGTAGCTAATGCAGGATAGATACAAGCATCTGTTTCTATCATCTACAAATATACTTGGATGGGAATTTCAATGTCAACCATGAATTACAAAGCGACAGATTTAATGGAAAGTTGATATATCTTGTGGCATCATTCTAAGGAAATAACTCTTGACCCACTGACACTCTGGACAGGAATGCAGGCAAAACGGCTTAACATGTAATTGTACATTTTTTTTTTTTACTCTTTAACTTTTTTTTTTAAGTCTATTTTTAAAGCATGTCTGCTTTATTAAGACAGCACACAGTGGTGAAATGACTGGGAAAAGAGGGAATGACATGCAACATAGACCAGGGGCTAGACTCAGCCCAGAAATATCACAGGTTGCCTCCGTGGTGTTGATGGAGTGTCCCAAAACAACATGTTCAGTGCGGTGCAGCCAGAGGCATCGTCAGAGTTCACAAGCCTCCTGGCCCACAGTCCTCTCTGGTAGCTGGGAGAATGGGAACAAAGTGATTGGTTCTCATGAGGAGGGCTGACGTGACGCTGAGCTGAGTTACTAATTGGACAGGGAGAAATGAATTAGAATGGAACAAAATAATGAATGAAGAAAGGAAAAAATGACAGAGAGGTACGTTGCTGCTGTCACATGGAAATCCTGTGTTATTTTGAATATGTTTCAAGATTTTTGGGGATTTTAAAGATTTTTCCGAGCTCTAGGATCATGGACCTCAGTCAGTGAGTTTATGGTTTAGGATGCACCAAACAGCCACACAGGCATCAGAGGGCTTCCAAATGACAACAATAAGACAGCGGTGGAAAAAAAAAATCCCACCTGAAGGGCCTGATCTTCACGCTCTCTCTCTCTCAGTGGCGAGGCTGGGCCAGTAAACTGTAAACAACTTTGGTGGAGTCCTTTGGCTCTTTGCTGCCACCCAGGGGAAGGTTGGTGACCTGCACCTGGTCCATACTGAACCACCAGCAATGACAGACAGAGACCACATTAATCCATATTCTCTCTTTCTTTGTCACACACACACACGCACAAACACTTTGTGTTATAACACTTGTAGGAACAGCCGTTTCATTTGCTACAACAGAAGTAGATTTTTTCATCGTGAGTGCAAATGGGTTTTAAAATGACTGAAAAGGAAAGAGAGGACCGAGGGGAGAAGGGAAAAAAGGGAGGAGAGAATGAGAGGGGAGCGGGCAAAGAAGTGGAAGGTGATGACAGGGGGAGAAAAGACAAAGGCAAGAGGAAGATGGGACGAGTGCACTGCTGTTGGAGAGGTTTCTGACAATGTGAGACATGAAACAGCACACTGCCGCTGTGGTCAATAAGCATGTAGCTGAGGGAGAGAGATGATGAGGGGCAGATGGAGGCAGACAGGCGCAGATTTTCAAAATAATACAGACAGACGGAGACAGTGAGAGTGAGACAGACAGAGGAAGAGGCAAAGTCACTGAAGAGTGGAGGAAAACAGGACTAAATGAGGGGAGTGTGAGAGACAGAGGCTGGGCTGGGGTAGGGGAGGGGGGTGAAGGCTACCTGGGCACCTTGGAGTAGTGGACAGTGATGTAGTTGGGGGCGGGGCTATGGCTTTCAGCTTCTGTGATTGGTGGCGCGTCCTTCAGGGGAACAATGGCAGGATGGGAACTCTCACTCACTTCCTCTGGCTCCTCCTGCACACACACACACACACACACACACACACAAGAGCATGTCAAAATTCATATTTAAGAAAATAACAGTACATAAATTGCATTATGTGGAATATGTGGTATGTGCCTGTAGTAATATGAAGTAAGGGAGTAATGATAGTTAGTTATTGTTAGGAGTGTGTGTGTGTGTGTGTGTGTGTGTGTGTGTGTGTGTGTGTGTGTGTACTGTGTTACGTACTGGTATGTCGGACATCTTGCCCGTTCTCACTGGGAAGGTCTGCTGGGCTGACTCATAGAACAAGGTGTCAGCTGTCAGTGACGGACGCTGGGGTCACACACACACATATACACACACACACACACACACATACACAAACCACACAAACAGCAAGTGAAAGTGAAGTTGTTAATGTGCGGAGCAACAATGAAACATCATGGACGAGCAAAAAAAACAAAATGAGATCCTGGAGGATTTGACAAGTGTAAAAACTTTGTTTTTGAACTTCAAACTATAATTTCTACCAGAAAAAATAGATTTGGAGAGGCAGATACTATAATCGTAAGCTGTATTACAGTAAGAATGAGAGAAACAATGATCACTGTACCTTCTTTACATCGTCCATTGACTCCATATCTACTCTGTGCATGTTCTTACTGTGGAGAGACCGCAGACACAGGGACAATTACAGCATATACTGCTGCTCTGCATGAGATGAAGGGCACCATGAAAATCATGTGAACACACTAGTCTTACCGATGGTAGCGTAAGAAGGAAGAAGAAAGCCCACAAAACTGTTCATTAAACTGATGCCAAACTCAAAAAGCAGCAAAAATAAAAGAAGACGTAAAATGAGAGTTATTGTACCACGAAATCCCTCAACAAAATTCTGAAATATTCTGCTGTTCAGATGAGCAAAATTTGAAATGTTTGTTTGATTTAGATGTGTCTAAGTCTGCTAATTTTATCTCAATTTTATCTTATCTGGAAAACAAGGTAGTCTACATACACTATATTACCAAAAGTATTCGCTCACCCATTCAAATGATCAGAATCAGGTGTCCTAATCACTTGGCCTGGCCACAGGTGTATAAAATCAAGCACTCAGGCATGCAGACTGTGAAACAAGACATTTGTGAAAGAATGGGCCGCTCTCAGGAGCTCAGTGAATTCCAGCGTGGAACTGTCATAGGATGCCACCTGTGCAACAAATCCAGTCGTGAAATTTCCTCGCTCCTAAATATTCCACAGTCAACTGTCAGCTCTATTATAACAAAATGGAAGCGTTTGGGAACAACAGCAACTCAGCCACAAAGTGGTAGGCCACGTAAAGTGACGGAGAGGGGTCAGCGGATGCTGAAGCGCATAGTGCAAAGAGGTCGCCGACTTTCTGCACAGTCAATTGCTACAGAGCTACAAACTTCATGTGACCTTCAGATTAGCCCAAGTACAGTACGCAGAGAGCTTCATGGAATGGGTTTCCATGGCCGAGCAGCTGCAGCCAAGCCACACATCACCAAGTGCAGTGCAAAGCGTCGGATGCAATGGTGTAAAGCACGCCGCCACTGGCCTCTAGAGCAGTGGAGACGCGTTCTCTGGAGTGATGAATCACGCTTTTCCATCTGGCAATCTGATGGACGAGTCTGGGTTTGGAGGTTGCCAGGAGAACGGTACATTTCAGACTGCATTGTGCCGACTGTGAAATTTGGTGGGGGAGGAATTATGGTGTGGGGTTGTTTTTCAGGAGCTGGGCTTGGCCCCTTAGTTCCAGTGAAAGGAACTTTGAATGCTTCAGGATACCAAAACATTTTGGACAATTCCATGCTCCCAACCTTGTGGGAACAGTTTGGAGCGGGCCCCTTCCTCTTCCAACATGACTGTGCACCAGTGCACAAAGCAAGGTCCATAAAGACATGGATGACAGAGTCTGGTGTGGATGAACTTGACTGGCCTGCACAGAGTCCTGACCTGAACCCGATAGAACACCTTTGGGATGAATTAGAGCGGAGACTGAGAGCCAGGCCTTCTCGACCAACATCAGTGTGTGACCTCACCAATGCGCTTTTGGAAGAATGGTCAAAAATTCCTATAAACACTCCTCAACCTTGTGGACAGTCTTCCCAGAAGAGTTGAAGCTGTAATAGCTGCAAAAGGTGGACTGACATCATATTGAACTCTATGGGTTAGGAATGGGATGGCACTTCAGTTCATAGTATGAGTAAAGGCAGGTGAGCGAATACTTTTGGTAATATAGTGTAGTTTCATTAGTATGCACTTTCATTTGTCATTAATACAAAATAAGCTTCAGTTTATGATCCAGGAGTTCTGCCCTACTCAGTAATGCTCTGATGAATTGGAGACCAAAGAAGCTTTAGTTGTTTCTTTGTTTCTTTATCCCTGTTGTTTGATAAGTAACACAATGCACCATGGGACTGGTTTGGTTGGTTTAGGTTATTTTCTTCTGTTGTTTAAATTGTTCATATTTCTATTTTTTTTATATTCCTTGTTTATAGTGTTTATATTGCCTTTTGCTATTTATTATCTGTTTATACTGTTTATAATGTAAAATATGCTTCATATTTTGCTATCCACTTTGCTGCTGTAATGCTTGAAATTTCCCCACTGTGGCACTAATAAAGGAATATCTTATCTTATCTTATCTTGAATTCGTAGTGTCTTGTAAACCCATGTGGACTGGGCATACAATTATGTGCATGACACAATAATAAAAATATCATAGCATATCCCTTACTGTATACTGAATATACTGTACTGTATATTCTTTCTGAACTTATGAACCAGAAAAAACAGTTGCACTACACTTGGACTGTTCACAGTAAATATTCAACTTAATATCAACTTTGCAATCACATTTGAGTCAGTGCAGACTCTAAATATCAACCTGTCCACTGTAAACACTGAACTTAAGATCAATACACTATCAGTTGACTTTTAAATTAACATCCACTTTGTATGAGTTAGGGTTGAGTTAAAGTTCGTCAAGTCATGCAGCATGCTGTGTGTGTGTGTGTGTGTGCGATAGTGTGTTTCCTGTCACCTGATCATGATGGCCACGGTGAGGGTGATGAGCCCGGCAGACACGCCCACTGCCGAGGCCAAGGCGATGACCTTCAGACGACCTGCCAGTGAGACGGCAGGGCGAAGGTTATCAGCATGACCGGAAACACAGTGACATGAGACGACTTACAAGAAGTATAAAAGTTGACACAGAAACAGGAAACATCAGAGAAGAACAGGAAGAACAGAAATAGAGAGAAAAGGAAAAAGGAGAAGAGGGGGGAAAAGAAAAATGAAAGTCACTGGGTCAAAATTAATAGCGTTGCAGACGTCATCTCGCAGACGTCTAGACTTGTGTCTTGTGTTTCCAAGCCCGATTTGCAATCCTAACTCCAGTCCTGCAGTTTGTCTAGACTGGAGAATAGTTTTCCACCACACCTCATCACCTCCTCCGCTCCTTTCACAGTGAAAGTCTTTACATGACTCACGGTGACTCACAAAAAAAACAGTCCAAATTCATGACAGCGACGACTAGACTTGGTACCACATGTCGGGACAGGGGGAGGGAGGTTTCATCTCTTATGACTTCAAACACAGGAGCTGATGTAAAATTATCCCTCTCTGCACCAGATGAGCAATTTAAAACCATGACTCCGCTTTTTCACTGCCATTTGTCTGAAATAATGCCAAACCAAAATATAAAAAGGGAAAGGGGGCAAGAGCATGTCACTGAGGTTATCAACGCCACTTCATCATGTGATATCATCCAGAAAAAAATAGCAGAAACAGTCATGAGACAACCAAGGACTGTAAATGCTTCCCTGCGTTTACAGTCGTGTTGGGGAAAGCTTACAGTCAAAGTCTATAAGCTGCTAGAGGAACTGTAAATGTACCTCAGGCACCTCATCAGCTTTTGTCACCGCTTTCACAAAGGTTCCTCTGCTGTGCTGTGATACAGCTCAATATCATGCTTGCTCGATGAATAAAAAATGTATTATTAAAGTGTTGATCTCTGGTAATTTCATCTAAATCAATGGGCATTTTGCTCCTCCATCCACCCCTCCGTACCTCTGACTCGCACGGTGAGGACAGGAGAGCTGTGGACTCCGATTCGATTCCTGGCTTCACAGTAGTACTGACCGCTCTCTCCGGGACCGACCTCGGAGAAGGTGTAGATGGGACCGGACCTGGTGCTCCACACTGGAGCACAGACAGAGACAGAGTGAGGAGAGGATCAGACCAATTTTTAAACAGATAAATGTTAAAGAAATATATTCTACGCCGCTGACCTGGTGCAGAGCCTCCATCCTGGGCCAGGCGGTGCCATGTGAAGTTGTCCACTGCTGGGTTGCCTTGGCTGCTGCAGGTCAGGGTCAAAGGTCGGCCAGCGTCCACGACACTGGAGGGACGAGCCAGAACTGAGGTGTTCTTAGGAGGGTCTGCGGAGAGAGACAGAGGATGCTCTCCTGAGTAAATGTCACCACAAATTCAACATCAAAGTCATGTAGAGATGTGGAGAGGGATGGAAGATACCACACACCAACTGTAGAGTCATGATTGTTTTCCTATTTATCTTTGACTTGTTCATCGGTTAATGGTGCTCATATAATTTATCCAGGCAGGTCCACATACAGTATAACATGCTTGTGTATCTTTGTTTCTTTAAGCATTGTGCTGCTCTTGATGTCAATGGGTCATAACAAAGCTGGAAAAAGTTCTCTGTAAAAATCATTATTGACTTGGATGGCCTTTTCGTAAATCTGTTGACTTGGATATGTGTGCACACCTTCATGTCAATCAACCATACACTGTAGGAGATATTGCCTTTCAAAGTTAAAGTCTGAATATCCACTGCCATCATCTCACAGATTCTCATGAGATTTGGTGCATCTGGACTAAATAGAGGTGAAAAGTTCCTCAACTTTCAAAGGGATTTGAAACTTGTTTAAGTCATTGTGTGATAGACCAATTATTACAATGTGCCCTACACATTTCAGAGCATTCAGTCAAACAAATGCAGACAAATAAATTACAGAAATTTGTGGAGCATTAACAATCCTATTTTATAAACATGGGTGGTCCCATTGGCAAAGTCTGCACTCTGAGTTAGGCCCGTGACCTGGTGGTGTGTGAGATTAGACATTAGACAACTGTTGAGAGACGAATAGAGAGAGAAAAGCGAGGATAAAGAAAGTACAGACAGAAGAATATAAATAAGAAGACAGGAGGAGAGTTGGGGATACTGATATCATCTCAGAGAATACTCTCTCCAGGACAAAGACAAAAGGGAGAGGTAGCAGTGAAGAAAGTAAACAAAGTCAGAGAGAGAGAGAGAGAGAGAGAGAGAGAGAGAGAGAGGTAGTTTGAAAGACAGATGAGGTGAGGAGAGTCACTGTTGAAATACTGGAGAGGAGATGAGAAGAAAGGAGAAGAGAGGATTTCTGATGGCATGACTGGTCTGCTCCATCATCAAGGAGATTCTAAGGCTATTTATATATGGATATGGATATTTTTGATGAAACATTCTCTGTTTTTAGATTAAAAAATACAATTTTTTCAGAAATGTAATTGCACATTCCGCAATATAAGTGATGGGGTGACAGGAATGGTTTGTTGACAATGCTGAAATTACGGCAAATACAGTTACAAATGCAATGCAAGAGACAAATGCAAGAAAAACTACAATTAAAATGGGCTAATAAGGTGCAGAATTGGGTTGTGGTTAGGTTTAGGGTTAGAGTTGTTCACAGGTGATGAGGTAGATCTCCCTCTGAAAGTTACGAATGAATAAAAACGACAATAACGACAATATGATAACAAAGGAGAACATTTACTCTCTGCTGTATGAGGTCAGTGTCTCTTATCCTCCTGAGCGTGTGAAAAGAAGCAAAGTCGCAACACTGAAATCAGTCAGCTTGTGCCTCACCACCACGGCAAAAAAAGGCTTTTCAAAAAAAAAAAAATGACACCCTGGAGAATGTTTTGTTTTCAGAGACCATCAACCTCATTTTTGTGATAACAGAAAGCCAAGATGAAAGTAAAAAAAAAATTATATCAACTTTTTTTTTTTTGAAACAATTTTCCATTACGTGTGGCCCACAGGACAACCACCATGCTACCAATCATGTCATACACATGCACATAAACACACACATACAAACACACACACACACACACACACAGTGCACTCTACTTACACAGTACAGTGAGAGTAGCAGTGGGGGAGGTTTGGTATCCTAATCGGTTCCAGGCGGTACAGTAGTACTGACCGGCATAGTGAGCACGCACCGATGGAAACGACAGGTTCTGGAAGGTTCCTTTGGCCCATACCTGGTCACCTAGGATACGATACCATGCATACCTGGAGGAGAGACGATGGTGAGGATGATGACGATGGTGACGAGATGTAAATGATTCACCATAGGACTGGGTAACAATAATCAGATTGTGAAGAAATAATTACACTTATCGTGATATCATGATTCTGCTGTCAATATTAATGATTAAAAAATAATAAAATCTATTGCAAAAATAGATCTGAAACAAGTTTGAGAATATGGTTTGAAAATTGGTTTTATCATACTGTATAATACCAGTATAAATGAACCATGAACATCAGTTTGATCATTTAAATTAATTGACATCCATTAATTGACTGACACATATTTTGCTCATATCACCCAGTCCTACTTTATTATACATGAAAACACAGTGAATAATAGAAAGAATAGCAGATAGTTAACAAAATAAAAAATGAAGATAGATGGCTCAATAGATGGATAAGTAAACATTTTAGGATGAAGACAATGACAAAAATAAAATAATCATGATAATGATGACAACAACAGCACTGGTAAGGTTCATGGAAGCAAAAGGTCATTTCACTGCTGACTATGTCATCCTTCAGTCAACCCCATCGTCACTTGTTTGACTGATGGTCGGCAAAGCTTGCCTGCTGGAGCTGACAGACCTGTTGACAGGTGGGTGGGCGTGGCTGACACAGCTCAGGTTGACAGACGAGCCCTCTCTGACGTCACCTGGAGGACTCACCTGCACACGCGTGTTCTTCGGGGAGTCTGCACGGCCAGAGCAACAGAGAGGAAAACAGCATTACTGGAAGACTACCAGTTTGAATATGCTCAAGTCCCAAGTATGACATATGGAAAATGCATACACACAGTTTGTACATCTAAAAATATAATAAAGGTAGTATATTGCTACTAATGCTAGTGATACAAAACACATATTGGGACATCAACGGAGATTGAAAGTAGTCAACTTTTGTCTTGTTTGCTATATTTTATGGCATATTGACAGTGCCTTTCATCTCACTTGTGTTAATTAATGTTCCTCACTCATTCAGAAGCTGTTAAAATGCCATATGTTGCTATGTCATACTGATGTTATACTGATAGAGAAAGACCTAACATAGTATCATTTATAAATGTAATGTTCCCTAATAATAGCAATCAGAAACTAAATTTTCTCTTGTAGGCGAAGTATCTTTGGATAGCTCACCGCCACCCTGAAGCAAAATACCACGAGTTATATTGCCACTTTTGTGTGCCTTAATCGTTTCAAGGAAATTCAGAGACAGGTTGTGAATAAGATGTAGTGGTTATGTGTATATTGTGAAACAAAACATCATCAATGGCACAGCAAGTCGATAAAAAAGTGACGGCACTGCAAATCATGGATCTAAGACTATGCCTCTGTGAATAAAGACTGAAATGTTTTGTAATACAAACTTGGGGAAAACGATTTATTGCCTTAAATTTACCAAGAAAGTTTTAAAACTAAACGTAAAATGAACTGAATGCCAGTGTTAGTAAGCCAAAATGGAAAGCATATACTTTCTCCTCGTAGTTTTAGTTTAAAGCCCAAACGTTGGAGCGTATGAGCATCTTGTACAATCCACAGTAAAACAAGGCTCCGCTGAGACAAAAAAGGAGAATACAGACATCCCAAAATATATAAGCCACTAAGACAGGGGTGCTTGAACGTTTTCAGCCCAGGCCCTGAAATGAGCGGTCTTACACTGGATCCTACTCCCATTAAACTGCTCTTGTAAAGCGTTTTGGCCCAGAGCTTCAGAAACGGCACAGTAACAAGATGAAACTGGCGCAGTCAGCAAACAGGAAGTCACAAGTCTAAATGTAGTTTGTCTCACTTACAGCTCGGACCATATGACAAATTACGGCCATGATGGCCAGGGTCTGAAACAGAGCTGTTGACCAATCGATATAACCCAGACTAACCTCTAACAGATTTACACAAGTTAAAGGTGAAAGTTAAAGGTGCTGAACTCTGATCCACTAAACATGCACACAAATGTTTGTTAAAATGTGCCAAAGAGCTCAGAAACAACCGTGAAACCAACTTATTACTGTCAGTATTCTGAGTTATGACATTTAGATAAAATAATAAAGTGTTAACACCATGTTGAAAACTCAATCCAAAACCCAGAGAGCACCAAAACTGGGCTGCACTCTTTTATATGACAGCTATTTGAAAGTGGGCACACAATTAGAGACAAGTGGCTGCTGGTCTCTTATATCTAGAGCCCCACAAGTAGGCCCATAATCCACTTTAGGTTCCCAACCCATAGTTTAAGAAACCTCTTATTGCCTGAGATCCTGAAAGAGCAAACTTACATGTTACATTGAGCAGGAGCGGCCTGGAGCGGTCCGTCCCCAGTGAGTTTCGTGCCACACAGGAGTACTCGCCTCTGTCCGTGTATTTGACATGTGACAGGTGAAGCTGCGGCCTAAAACTGTCTGGGATACTGCCACTCTCCATGTCTGGAAAACACACACACACACACAAACATCAACCACCACATCTGATGTCACAGGTGAGTATCAGATTTTCAGTTTTATCTGGAATCCCTTATACGGACATACAGCACTACATCATATGTCAATGATACCTTAAGGATATTCTTTATAATGCAAATAAACTTTTGGTAGTGATTTTAACATATTTTGTGCCTGAGTGCCAGTTTTAGTTGGGTGGCTCTTTCGGAAATTACTGTTTTTTCAAACCCCAGAAGTCATTAATAAATCCCAAAAGGTAATAAGACAACATAAGAGATTCTCTGAGGAGAATTTTCAGATTTTAGTTTCCTGTGGCTGTACATTAGACTGTACTGGAATTAAAATCCAAAGGCCATATAGGTGTGTGAGAGAAAGATCTGCATACTGGGCACCAAAACACTGCTTTTGCCTCGTAACGGAGCAATAATTCTTATCAACATGTGTTCAACCAGTTAAAACACACATTCATCATTCATCATTGTCAAGATGAATATCAATAAATAGAAAAATGCAAAAAGGCATCCTGTACCTTTGAACCAGGCGAAGCTCTCTACAGGCGGAGCTGCATCACTGCTACAGGTGAGGGTGACTGACCCCCCCTCTGCCACGTCTCCTACTGGAAAAACAGAGATGGAGGTGGAGCGAGGACCATCTGGGAGGCAAGAGGGGAAGAAACAGGAAGAGAAAGTTGGTGAGCAGAGAAGGAAGAGGAGACAGAGTGCACTGGATGCCACAGTGGCTGCAAATACAGATTACACTGTGCAAGCACAATATCAAAATAATTTCATATCCATTAGCACCATCAGCAGACATTTATCTCTAGTCTGTTTCGTTGACACTCAAAAATAACCTTTAAACTTTTGAGTGGTTGACTGACTGGCTGATTGCTTTATTGACTGATTACTCACGTCCAAGAGCCAGAGTTAGAGGTGGCGACTGTACATTCTGTGGTGGGATTGGCCGACACGTGTAGACCCCAGCGTGCTGTTGGTCAAAGCGGTTGACAATCATCCAAGTCTCATAGGAGCCGAGGTTCAGTCCGTTCCTGTGGACAAAACATCCCATGATATTCAAACCATGCAGTGATAAATAATATCCCTCGCAGCACACACACATAGTTTAGACTGTACACACAATGCTTAAAGTAGCCAACACGTTGTGCATGCCTGCTACACACACACACACACACACACACACACACACACACACACACACCTGTAGAGTGCAAGACTCCGTCCTGGAGCAGCACATCCTCTGGCCTGGCAGCTCAGAAACACCGTCTCCCCGAAGCCAAACATGTTCGCTGGCCTGGACGGATGCACTTGCACCTGGAGGTCTAAAAC
>NC_043995.1:5205000-5285000 GCF_902150065.1 Myripristis murdjan | reverse complement strand
ATTTGTCACACTGCTACTAGTTTGGTACATAGAAGTCCTCTGAGCTCTGACTGAAGTCTACCGGAGCCATGTTGCCTCATACTGCCCCCTCCACCCTAACCCTCAGCACACTGCATTATGGGATATCCTGTTGGTTTTTTCCTCCTCCACTGCTTGTCTGTTGGTTGTCTGAGCGTCAGCCCTGTCCATGTTATGTTCTGCTCTTTCTCTCCCTGCCCTAAAAGAATTGACGGGGTTGTGAAAGGCCTGGCTGTCACGATCCCTCAATAGCAGCCGGCTAATTGCTGACCCTAACAGGCCCAATTAGCACTTACAAGCTCAGCGCAGGGGCCCATGGGAGCCGTCTGCGCAGACGTGTGGACGAGACGTGGCCACCGCCGCAGCGTCTCTAGCACAAAGACCAGCCACACTCCAGCAGCGCGGCCGCTTTTCTTTCTGTTTGCTTCTCTTGGCTTTATTACCATTTCTCTCTCTCTCTCTCTCCCTCTCTCTCTCTCTCTCTCTCTCTCTCTCCATCTTTCTCCCATCCTTTCGTCTCTTGTCTGCCCGGCCGGGCTCTTTGCTGAGGCCCCCAGAGCCCTCCTCAGAGAGGTCTCTTGAAGTGCAAGGAATCAGAGGCAGAAAAGCGCTCTGGGAAAGCTGGCTGAGAGAGAAAAAGGGGCTCCAGTGCTGAGGCTGGTATCACGACAGCAACAAGCGTGTAATCAGCCCTCTTTTAAAGTGGCTTCTCAAAGAGCATGAGGGCTAATGTGCGCAACTTAGACTGATATTTTCGATAAAGCCCCACATTTAGTAACTGGCAAATATATCAGGCTGGCTGTTCCCTTTTGAGTGTGAAATGTGATAAAGACGTACATCTCCCCGCTGATAAGGGAAATGCGGGGAGGAGCTGGAGTGGTTGGCACACAAAAGAGGTCTGTCAAGACACTGGGAGTTTGGTGATTTTACAAGCCGTAATACTCCCACTAAAAAGAAGGCGAAAAAAAAGCCAGAAAAAAAATCTGCGGAGAGGAAGATGATTAACGTGGGTCGGACTGCTCGTCCCTCATCTATTCTGTTATCTTCATTATTTGGAAGGCATTAAAAGAGGCCAGGGATGGCAGCTCGGGGAGAGGGGCTCAGGAGGTGGGGGAAGTTCTATGTGCTGGGATACTAATTACAGTGTCCACTAATAGCGCCTCAAGTAAACCAGGCCAATGCATCTTGCTTGATGAGAACATGCATCAACCAGCTTAATTGAGAGTAAAATGAGGCAGGCGTGCCACAGGACCTATTAATCAACATTGATGAATGAAAGTGTAATTAGATGTGGAAATACAAAAAAAAAAAAAAAAAAAGGGGGGGGAAAGGAAAAGCAATCGGTTAACTTAAAGTTAAGGCTACAATTGTTAACTAACACGTTGCAATATTATCCACATTAGACTTTATCTTTTAGACACCGTGCTCCCCTGGCCAACTTGTTTTTTTCCTGCCCTGAAAAAAAAAAAAAAAAAAAAAAAAAAATGTATTGGTAAGTTTGCTGAGGCATCATTTTGATTACGTAGATATTGTACTTCCCGTGCATTAATAGTCAGTATTGCTGCACCTGCAATACAGACTGCACCTGCTGCAGAATACAGACTCCAGCCTAATTAGTTTATTCAAAGCACCTCCATCAACTGCAGTGCTTGATGCATTTATCTCTGCTCTCCTTTAGGCCCGATCATTGCTAATATGGTCCACTCTCTCACTCCACCACTGCTACTTCCAAGACCAGATTAACCAGGTATGACGGGTAAATTTGCCTAACAATCCATATGAATAACGTTCCCGTCTGTGGCGGTTCACTTGAGGCGAGCAGCCATCATGATTTTTAACGTGATCATGTCAACACTTTCAAGGGTTACTTAATGTCATGAGACTCGGAGGATCTTTGTTTGATGCGGCGTGACATATTCAGCCTTAATCTGTGTTTATTGTTCGTCATATTTATCTTGCGTTGCAGCGCTTTCGCTCCCTGACATTGACATTCATTGCAGGTCCTGCGCAGCCCCATGAGCTATGTGAATAAACACAGCAAACACAACACCCTTGAAACGCCATAATCCCTTTTGTTTTGGTGGAAGCTCTTTTCGCTGTGTATGCAAGTGGGAAAGCCTCTCTCTCTGCCTTGCTCGGCGTGCGCGCGTACACACACACACACACACACACACAGACTCATGCATACACATAGAGACATATACAAACAAGCCGGCGTGCACGATTCAACACACACACACTCTCTCTCTCACACACACACACACACACACAGTCTTTCTCTCTCTCTCCTCTCTTCTCACTTTCCCCTTTCAAAAGCTCTTATCTATTTATAGACTTTGATATGTAAACCTATGAAATCTTACCTCAGGCGAGACAATCAGGCCTGTTCTTCTTCAATCCGCTGGAATCAAAAGACAGAAAGGGGAACAAAAAAAACAGATGAGAAAAGCAAAACACAAAAGAGACACAATGTAAGAAGAGAGAGGCAGAGGCCTGGTTATAGTATAGGGTTGATAATTAGAGCCAAAGACAAGGCAGATTAGGACGGCGTTTTCACCAAATGCTTTCTGAGGAGGAGACTGACAGAGGAAGCGATGGGTTTCATTTTTGAACCAAACGCTCACATTGCCTCCCATCGCCTTGCATTAAGGGAGCGGTGCGGCATTGCTTTTGCTGGTGGAGGAGGAACAGCGTGTGTGTGGAGGGGTGGGGGGGGCTTGCAATCTGTCATGGGACGGTGCACCCTATATCTGAGACGCGCCGTAATGAAGTGGACATTGGGGGGAATAAACGCGGCAGATTTACCAAATTTGGTGAGCGGCAAGTCTAACGCGGCATAGCAGCGCGGGGCATGAGAGGTCAGCTCCATTTTCTCCTGCGCCCACTGACATCATCTAAAATGGCCCGGCTGAAATTAGCCTAACCCCCGGAATGACATATCTCTCCGCATAAGCCGTGTGGACGCGGCGAGCGGCTGAACGTGAAATCCAAATCAACACATTGTTTTTGCGATGTCAGAAGCAGCCAGGGAACGACCATCACTCTCTGGCTCGGGGATATTTGTTGTCAAAACGGTAGCTCGGCAAACTGTTTGAAATAATCTAATCCAGCGAATCTTGACTCGTTAGGGTCATTATGCAGGCTTGACCTCGTTCTGTAGGGATGGATCTCGCCACGGCGGAGGGAGGGAAGCGCAGGCGGACAAGGCTGTCTGCAGAGCCACGTGGAACTTCCTCCGTCAATAAGTGTGACGCATGCTGGCTTCAGAGACGGGTGGCTGCCTGGTGGAAGTAGCACGACACCCGTTGACTTTGGAGCCCTTTCCGCCCCCCGGCACCAAACAAGACAACACCAATACAGTCACTTTTAGAGAGGGGGGAAAAAATACAGTGTGTGGCTTAAGAGCGCTGCACTGTTACTGTGTGCAAAGCAGCGCCTTGTGCTCAAACAGATTCTAAGATGGAAAACTCCATGTCGCTGCATTGACATTCACTGCACAATATGTCAGCCTAGTTATTATCTAGAATAGGGGTTCTCAAACTTTTTGTAATGTTGACTCCCTAATTGACTTTGATTACACTATGCACCCCCATATGATGCGATTTTGCTGTAAAATATATTTTGGTTTACTGGAACACTGACAAATCAAACGTCAAGTGGTGAGATTAAAATGTACTGTATAATTTCCTGTAACATTATATAATAAGCGCTCATACATTTTTTTCTTTCATTACAATTTAAAGTAAATTGCAGCTAAATTCACTTTGCTGAAGAACCCCAGGAAGCCCCTCAAAGAGCCCTGGGGGACCCCGGACCCCACTTTGAAAACCACTAATCCTTTCTTTCTTTCTTTTCTTGTTTTTTTTTTTTTTTTTTTCCCAGTCCTACACAGTCATTTACCATATCAAGTCATGCTTTACACTTATGCCCCAGTCTCTGTTTAATGTAAGGCCTGTGTTGCACTGTAGGGTTGCATGTGTGCATGTGATGTCATGCAACGTCCATCTGTGTTAAACTGCTTGTTATGAATTTGTCTTGCTTCACCAATAATAATAATAAAACAATAAAACCACTGATCTAGAACACCCTATGACAAATTATCTGCACATAAACATCCCATTAATGCATTTAGCATTATTGTTTAATGCAGGATTTTATCCAGTCAGAAAAAAAAAACCATAGACACACAACCACAGATATAAGGAAAAAACAAAGAATTACGTTTAAATAATATTACTGAACGCAAATTGTGATGCATTACAAGAAGATTATAGGGATTTTGAGAATAAACATGTATTACAATATAGTCATGCAACAAACATGGGGATATTCATACAGTCATAAAATATTGAAGTATTCATATTATTTGCATTTTTTATATGATATATTCTGATTGCACTTTGTGTTCAGTGTGTTATAATGTGCTTATTAATCCTTATGGTGCCACCACCACCTTACATACGATAACTTAGACTGATACAAAGCAATATGATGCACACTATATAATTTATAGCATTAATAGTCATTCCTGTGCACAAATGTGAGTACACTTTATTCGTCAAATAAAAAAAAGTGGGTAAACTTAGTTGTAGGTTGGGTCTAGCCTCCACTCCATTCCTGCTCCAGACTGCTGATAAACTGTTGATTTCCCCATCATCTCCATCACTGTATCCTTACGTGGCCAAAGGAAGAGGCAATCCTCTTTGCTGTCTCCTTGTGTCTCAGAAATAATAAATACACTTTTTTTAATGGCTGACTTTATGTTGCTTTTGCGGCAGAGCTGTCGGTCCGGTAGTAACACTAAAGATGCAATCACGGCGGTCGACGGGTGGAAGATGGACGAGTGAGCGGGACAGGTGGACAGGTGAGATAAGGAGGTTTTGTGAGAGGCGGTCAGCCCTGGATTTGTGTGGGTGTCCACTGTCGGACGCTTAATAGCTGATGGCAAGCTGTGATTGGGATGAACATTTTAAATCTCCGGTCCAGTTTACCTTGACCTTTTTCCTTCTTCTCTTCTGTTGTACTGCACTGTTGGTCCCTCATCTGTTGTGAGATATTAGCGGCTTTGTTTCATTGTGCATGTCACTTGGATCTGAGCTGTGAGATTTATCTAATAGCAGGACTCTTTTCAAAGTGCTTTTGCAGAAATAAAAGTATTTGGGTGGTTGAAATGATGTCTTTTGCTGGCTGAGCACACCTTCTCTTGGTATAGAATCGCATGAATTTTTGCTGCAGACACTAAGGAGAGATTAAAGGAATTTTTTTTTTTTTTTTTGCATAAATAAATGTCTGTTTTGCTTCTTTCTTGTACTGACTAATATCACACGATAGGAATTCAATCAATTTCAATTTCCAGGTCATGAAAGCTTCTATATTTGCCTTCTAATCACTTCCCGCCTGGTAGCTCTTTCCTGGAAAAAAAAAAAAAAAAAAAAAAAAAAAAAAAAATCCTAGGAAAATGAAGTGATGTGTTTAATATTTCTAGATTTTTTGCAATAAATACAGGAGAATCCAAAGAAAATGGAAACAATGTTTGATTGACAGGTGGTCTCAGGGAAATGCAGTTCAAAAAGCGACCAAATAGGAGAACCAGCGACAAAACAGGAGAACCAGGATCTCAAAGTTTACCGCTTTAAAATGATACAGAGGTAAATGTATGCATAAAAAATGCTAATGTCCGCATTATATAAAAATGCCACAAGTGGCTCGAAAATAGTATAGCCTTAAGTAAATGTGAAATGCATAATGGATCTGTACGTTCCCATTTCATAGCACTCTCAGTCTCTTTCTGGTTAACCTTTCTGAGAGTGATCAATGCTCTCTGGCCCACTCTCTGATAAAAGAGTCATCCTTTTGTTTTCTATTGCTGGCGGATTTGAGCGAAGTTTGATGGATGTGGGTGGACTTGTCACACGTGGGTGTGTTATCTCTTTGTTGTGTGAAATAGAGACAAAAGAAGAGGAGTGGATGAGAAGACTGTGATTTTATCTCTGAAGTGCAAAAATGTTTCTCGGTGCAACACGGGAGGGAGTGGGAGAGAGATTAGAGCTGTTGAGGAACAAAAATAGATTGATCAGATAGCGCAATAAGAATAACGGAGGGCTTTGTTTGTTAATTCTCACTGTTTTTTTTTTTTTTTCCTGTATTGTGCTTAACATTTCCCTCATCCTCCCCTCATTTTACCTTAGTACCCTGTTATTTCATCACTGGTAAATATGGAAACGTCTGTATTTACACCTTGTAGTAATTAGGCTCCATCCCTCCATAGATTAAAAAAAGAATAACCTAATTAAGAATATTTTTGTTTTGCTTGACTCCACACCTGTGTAACAGTCTGTATGCGTGCCTGCTGTGTGTGTGTGTGTGTGTGTGTGTGTGTGTGTGGACATGGATGTGTGGATGTAGTTACTGTGTGCATGCTGGCCTCCAGGGTGCAGGTCTGCCTGCCTGGTGTGTGCTCCCGGCTCCAGGGCCTCCATGACTCACTAAGGAGAGTCAGACGTGGCCTCCCAGGCTGCAGGGACCAGGCCGGGCAGGGAACACACCCCGGATTTACCTGCACTTAATCCCCATAGCGAGGTCAGGTCTCTGCTCCTGCGAAATCTCCTCCCTCGTGTGGAGGAAAACACCTGCGATCCATTTACTTCTGAGCACCAATGTTCTTAAAGAGGCCCCGCGGGAGCCCAAAAACATGTGTGGGGGGAAACTGTTTGTTTGTGTTTGTGTATATTTATAATAAAAGGGGCTGCATGTGGGTGCGCGCTTGCGCATTTGTGCAAATCTGACTGTGCTTTTCACGCGAGAGAGGGAAAGTAAGCAAGGGTTGACATATAGCAGCAGACAGTTCAAATTACTTTTATGACTTTACTCTATCATCCTGAATTTGCTGCTGCAAGACTTCTTTTTTGCTGTAACCGTGTAACCTTTTACTCAAATCTGACAGATGTGGAAGTAATGATGCCTCCTACAAGCGAGGGCTCATAGTCTACAGACCCCCGTCTCCAAAGGCGCCAACACTACCTGAGGGCTCTGATAGAGATGATTTCAATTCTCCTCAGCCGTTTACTGATGGATGAACCTGCAGCTGCAGGAACATTTGACAAGCCGGTGTCAGCCGTGACAATCGGGGGAGTGAGTGAATGAAGGAAGGGAGGAAGGGAGGAAAGAGCGGATACACGCGCAGGGATGTGCAGACGTACCACAGATAATGGCAGATGGAGTTGGGATGGGGAGGGCGGATTGTAAAAAAGATCAGCGTTCAATCTACGGCATTGACAATATGGTGTCAGCCCCTCACCGGGGAGACGTGACAGGCTGGCAGGTGGGCTGCTGCTGTCTGTGTCGCTGACTGGGAGATCAGGGCCGACATGCAGAGAGACCCGCAACCCAGACTCCAGGTTCTGAAGCCTATCACTGCAATCGAGGCCGCGCTGACACATGAACTCACGGAGGCACACATGCGGGTGCGAATATGCACGCACACACACACACACACACACTCTCTGCGGGTGTAAAGTTACATTGCCGATCGCTAATTACCGCCACAGTGCCAGCATCCTGAGCCGGGGCTCCAAATTACACGGCTCAACCACAACAAGGGCGATGTGCCCAGCAGTCATTTGTCAGACTAATTATTTGTCTTGGGCTTGTAATTGCAGTGAGAACAGGTACTCAGGTAATTGTGTGGTAAGCTGCAATGTTAAGTGATGCTTTCCCTCCATTTGCAGGCAAGATGAAAGGAGCAGAGTCTGCAGTGCTTAAATGCGTGGCCTCCCAATCAGACACTGATTCTAAAAATATATGTTATGGATAAGACTCAGGAAGAGAACGGCACCTTGATGTTAGGATTGTCAACTTGGGTAATGACTCCTCCTATTAGACCGGCTACTTCCTGAAATTATGTAAATAATCAAGTCCCCGGCATATGCCGGATAATAAGTTCATTAATCACAATCCACGGTCAATGGAGGTACAATGCTATGGATGAATAAAGGGGAAGAGTTAAAATCAGTAGAAGGCTCATGTCTATGAGCAATAGTTGCGGTAATTCAAAGGAGCACTTTTCCACTTTCTGCAGTATTATGCAGCTGCATACAAATATAAACACACAGGCCACTGTCATTTGCAATGACGTTTGGCTCACTAGCTCTGTCACCTATCATCATAATTACGACCGCAGTCTCTGTTATTCTTATTTTTAAATGTGTATGCTGCGATTCCTCACAGGGGTTACACAGGGCCGACTGGACATGATGTCAGGTCGAATATTATAATGAGCAAAAAATAAATAACTCATCGAGAAGTATAAACAGAGGAATTTTTGTATTTGCCCTGAATCCAATAGCGGCCCTCCCGCCGTCTGTGAGACTTGTCTGATCTGGACAATGGTCACCGGATGCCTCCGTGTCTCCTCCTGACGAGCAAATCAGTCTCACCGCACGATCGTCTCCGGCCATCTTGCGATGCTGCTCCCCGCGCGCGCAATATCGCCCAGGGGCCCGCTCGTTCTTTGCGAGGGGGGGAACACGCAAGCTCTTTGGAGGAGGATCCATAACTATCAGCGACAGCCGGGGCAGAGCGCGGCCGGCCTCACGCGGAAAAGGCCACTTCTACATGAAGAGGTAGAGACATCACGGAGTCCCTCTCCCTTGCCTTACCTTGCTCTAATATGCTACGCGGCCCGCTCATGTCTTTTTCATGCGCGCCGGGGCAAGAGACGTCGGCCTTGTCGCTAATATCACCGGGCGTGCCGGCGATCCGTCCCGATAAACAAAATGTTCCCCTCTCATGAACAGAATGTGTTTGGGTGTCCGTCAGTATTCAGACGCCACCTTTAGCTTCCTCTCCAGGATTAAGTGTTTTTGCAGCTCAACACAGTCACCGTCTGTGTAATGTACATGATCAGTGTGTCTGTGGAGGATGAGAATAAGGAGTAGGCGTGTGTTTTTTTTTCTTCTTTCTTTCTTTCTCCTTTCTCCCTCTCCTTCTCTCTCCTTCTTTCTCTCCTCACGGTGGAGACACCACGGTGCCATCTGCTTTGCATTTGTTTAACAAAGATTTATTGTGCAGTAGGACACTAATCCAAAACACACACACACACACACACACACGCGT
The DNA here is from genome assembly GCF_902150065.1 of Myripristis murdjan. NCBI lineage: Eukaryota > Metazoa > Chordata > Actinopteri > Holocentriformes > Holocentridae > Myripristis > Myripristis murdjan. The sequence goes on along the minus strand of NC_043995.1, from coordinate 5,275,868 downwards.
GTGCGCACGCACACACACACACACACAAACACACACATCTCGCCTTCTTCTCGTCACAGGCCGCAAAGAAAAAGTGAGGGATGTGGGATTGGAAACGCTTGGCGCTCTCTTTGTCAACTCTCACTCTGACGAGGGGAGAGAGAGCCGGCTGGCACACAGAGGTAGGAATGCCAATTATGGCCTCCTCTGCCTCCATGTGGCACACACCAACACGCCGATTTGGAGCGACAATTATAAACTTGTCATACACGTGTTTATGGTGAGGTGGAAGCATAAAAGTACAAGACTTTGGGCGAAAGCATGCGCGAGATGAAATCAAAGCGGGAACAAATGGCGCGCCTTGTAGCTTGGCAGTGACAGGAATCATTTGGAGTGCGGCGCGGAGGGCGTCACACACTTCAGCATCAAACGAGGCTGAGGATTATCTTCTTTTCATAAAGGGAAAAGAGGTCAAAGTGGCTCTCGGGAACAGCTCTTATCATGTCAGCTTGGGAAACAGGGTGATGTCGCCGGGCTCCATGTGTGTTACTCTTCCCTGTCCTGTCCAGGTGAACCCTCGTATCCGCTGACTCCTCATGCCCTTTTTTGTCACCCGCATGCCAGGTAGAGAAGCGGGGTCCCGGGGGCAGGGACTGTGCGCCCCTTCGGCTGGAAAAGGCCACCCAACAGGGCCCCTCAGAGACGACAGAGGGGTTAGAGGGCCCCCGGGATGCGGCGGTGTAGAGCCTGTCGAGCCTCTTCTGAAACACTCGTCGGCATGTTACCCCACTCTAAGAAAGGGCCGGGGGTCCCCATCTGCCAACTGGTACTACCAGGGTGTTCATCATTTAGGGGCTAAACACCGAGAAGCACAAGCGTACACACAAAGGAGGCAAGTGGACGCATGTACGTGCGCTTGTACAAACAAAAGTACACACCGGTACGCACTTGCAAAAGCACACATGCATAAGTGAGCACACAAGCGCGCGCGCGCGTGGACACATGCCCGCACACGCCGGATCAGGATGTATGCTGGAACCCTGATCCGGTGCCGGTGTTCAGTGCTGAGCCCTCCAACCCTGAGGTGAAGCCCCTGCCAGTTCACCTGCCAGGGCTGGACAAGCGGAGCACCTCGGGCCCCGCAAAGGCCACCCTCGCCCCCACCCGTCCACACCCACTTAGTTACACAGGGTCAAGGAGGCTTCACCCGCACCACCATTCCCTCTCTGCCAAGCATAGCCCTGTGTCGCCCATGTCCGATACTCAGCAACCCACGCTCTGTAAGCCACTCACACCGTCCCTGCTACATTTGCAAGAGGTTAGTTTCTACAGCTTCTCTAACCTCATTCACTCTGGCAGGTTAAAGGCTATTTTTTTTTTTTTTTTTTTTTTTTTTTTTTTTTACAGGTTGGAATTGTAGTTCATTGCTCAAGTGAAGAAGTGCAAAACGTGTTGAAGTCGCCTCATAATCAGCACAAAAAGATCCGTTGACGATTAAAAAATACCCGTTTGCCATTTTTCCATTGGAATGTTAGGTTAGTTGGCTAAACACGACTGTTTGTGCAGCATATTGGACTTTGAGTTATGCAAACATTTGTTGTAGGCAGAGCTTCTCTGGAGGCAGAAATATTCTCGCTGGTTGAAGAAACCTCCAAAGGGCAGTGATGACCACAGTTTTTGTCGCTAAGCAGCTGTACATTATAGACTAAATCCCAGTGAAAAATACAACGGCTGCGCCAGCAGATAATATTATAAAACCGAGTGTTTCCTAACTTTAAAAAATGCAGTGTAGTCAAGTTTAATTATTCAGGTCAGCCAGTTATACAAGGTGACCCAAAAAAAAAAACGGGAATTTTTGAAGTGCGTATTGGCGGACATGAGCAAGTGGCAGCACAATTTTTAAAAAAATGAAAATTCCATCATTGTTTCTTAAATGGCATGTTTTCAGGTTTCAATTACTATGAATAAAATATTTTTCTTCCATCACTCTTGGTTTTATTGGATTGTTAAAAAGTTCCCGTTTTTTTGGGTCACCCTGTATTAACCATACTGGCCAAGCTAACCAGTATATGGCTTGACCTTTAGTTACCTAGGCAAGCTACAGCTAGCCTCCTGACCACCCCAAATAATGACGAGGTCATGAATGAATGGAAAAATGTGATTGCCTTTCATATTTTTTAGCTATATTTTAACCGTAATTCAATCTTTGCCATTCAGGTTCCGCACTGCCCCACCCCTTTAGGAGACTGGCGGCCATCCTGAGTCTATTCACTCCAATGGGAAAAGTGAATGTGAGCACAGATTATGATTGTCATTGGACCCGTTTTTCACAAGCCATAGATCCTCCGAACATTCGGACATTAAAATGACATTTTTCAGACAAACAAATCAGGAGAAAATGAATGTTGTTTGAGACTCAGCAACACACGCTGAGTTCAGGCAACATCGATATCTCCTCTATGCTGAGCCGCCTCTGGTTTCACTACAGTGCTGCCGATGTCGCTATCCAACTGGATAAAAAGATAATTAAAGGGACTTATACATAAAATCATGAATTAATAGCTGAAATTAAAATAGAACTTGTGTGTCTTTGCTGATTTGCACTATTTTTTTTTTTTTGGAGAAGAAAATATTTATTACCTATATGATGACTGAAATGAATTTGTATAGGGTTGATATCAGATATGAAGCTTGCACATCAATATGAATGGCAAAATAAGGCACAAACATTAAATTTGTACTGTATGTAGTGCTGTATTGTTTTGACAAGGACAACTAATGGCCCATCAGACCATTAAAAATGGCCGAGCAGTAGGCTGCACAACGTTCACACCACCAAATGAATCTGGCAACATTTTCCAAGGAGGTGAAGGGTTGGGGGGGGTGCAGCTTGTAATGCGTAGAGCATCTTTAGTTTAACTCAACCGGTGCAATTACACCTGCCTCCAGAGCAGCTTGGGCTCTGCATTACACCGTTTTAATGACAGCTTCTACTGTGACTTCAGCTATGAGGAATGAAGATTGCTGGAGTGTCATAGAAACCACAGAAAGTCGTGGACCGCAGACTCTCACCGCGATTGCACCAAAGTGTCGTGCATGTCAGAAACAGGATGGAGTCTCAACACAGGGGTCTTGTGTTGTTGACCTAATTGATATGTGATCTGAGGTTCGCTGAGGTGCAGAGCACAGAAATGGAGGAGGACAGTAAATCAAATGACCCCAGGTGATTTATTAAACCAGTCTTGACTCCTCTCTCTATGCTAAATTAGCCTGTTGTTGCATGCTGTGCAACACCGCATGGCACAGAGTGAGGCCTGTGACTGAAAAGAACAGACGAGGACAGGGAGGAGGAGTCTGGAGATGAAAAGATCTCCAGGATATCTGGGAATAGAAGCGCACAAGAAGATGTGGGACTCACAGTTGTTTCTCATGACCTCTTTGTTTTAACGATCATGTACAAAAAGCACACACGCAAACAAACAAACAAACAAACAAACCCCAAAACTCATTTGTTCTTTATTTTCATACGTGTCCAAAGCGTTCTTTGTATGTAACGTATCAAATCAGATCCGGAGCCTCTTTGAGCGTGACGGGTTCACAAGCAATATTAGACGGTGGTGGCACATTACGAGACAGTTACACAACACAGGACTGCCAAAATAAGAGCGGGACAAAGTGTAATAGGGTGTCAAGTGTCAAGTGCGTATAAAATATAGTGCATGATGACGGACTGAACATAAATATGTCACAACTACAAATTCAAAGCCGAAAACTGCTCCAGCAATTTGGCACTGGCAGTTGCAGCAAAGGAATACAAAATGGAACAGCAAAAGATGTATTACCCTTCTATTACTGTATATTTGGGGTTAATTTGTTTAATATCTCCAAATGCATGATTAACATTGTTCATATTCATATTTAATGACTTTTCCTAATTTAATGGCGGCAAGTTGGTAAACCTAAAGTTAACATGATGATGTTTTCAATGTTCTGTACACATTTTTGCTACGTAAAACATATAAGAAATATCAACATTTGTACAACATTGGATGACACTGATCAGAAAAAAAACTTCTGCTTTAGAGCCCTCACCTGACATAACCACACCTGTAGCACAGCCAGAAACACTGATGGTGACTTTTGGGAGAGAAAAACATTAATTTGATATTCTGTGATATTCGGAATTTGATACAAAAACAGCTGCTCTGTTCCGTCATTTCCTAATTAGGATATAGCATTTTCTGTTTAAGACATGTGGGATATGCATGTACTATTCTGGTTTTAGGAGCATTCTTTGGACATGTATGCAGCACATTAGGCATAAACATCTCAGTTGGGGTTTTTACTGTAGTTTGTGCCACACGGCCTCTTGGTCAGCTCTGTGTGCTGTAAACATAGTAAATAGTTTCACAAAAGAAAAGCTCACATTTCTGATCATGAGGAGAAATACGCACACTTTTAAACACTATGAAAGAACTGGAGGTCAACTGATTTTTTGGAAATGTGCAAATATCGCAACACCAAGTGAATGGGAATATTAGTGGAATATTCATTTTCATTAGCCATGTAAACAGTTTAGTGAGAATATTGTCTTTTTTGGAATAATGGCAAAAATGGAATATTTTGGCTTCCACTGCGTAGGATGAGTGGGTAGCACGCTGCAAAGGCCCAGCAGCCATCTTCTCAGCCCTTCTCCTCGCCGTGGCATGGTGCAGGTCTTTGACGGAGGGCGGCTGGTGGCCGACGAACCTCTCAGCTGATCACATGACACGCTGCAGGCCCGCCGTCCTGGGGAAAAGCAGAGCTGTTATAGATGATGTTGAATTTGACCAGGATTGGCTGTGACATGCTGACCTGCCAAGGTTGATGCAGGAAGAGCGTCCTCCGTCGGCCCAATATAATCTACTGGAGACGTTTTCATCCTGTTTAAGGGCGTTGCAGATGGTGCTCCCCTAGGAAGCCCAGCATCGCAGTGCTCACAGCAGCTCCATTGATTACCAGGGGGAGATGGGCCTGTCGCTTCTTGTGACGTCCATCCTCATCTCCTCTGTCTGAAGAGTGCTGTTGAAGATGCCAGTCTGGCCTCCTCACCACCGTCTATGTTCAGACACACTAATTTGGTATTATCCCGCAAATTGCAGCAAACTGGTTGAGTGGACTGTGGCGGTGCAGTCACTGCAAACACCAAAAGTGAAATTTGCAGTAGGACGCACACACACTTCTAAAAATGATTATTTTATGGCCACATTTTGTTCCCTCCTACGTACGCACACATTTTTAAAACAACAAAGAATTACAAAAACATTTCAACATTTCTACAGCCTACATGTAACACGCAAATGTTTACAAATATTATTTCATATGTATATAATATTTATGTACACTGAAATATAGAAATGTCAATAAATGTGGATCATAAACCATGTTTTGAAATTTTCACAACAATCTGCATGCTAAGCCAGCGAGCTAGTTAGCATATATCTATACAAGTGAGTCAGTTGTACTACAACTAGTTAGCAACTAGTTAGCCTCTTGCTAACACTAAAGTTGAATACTGACAACTATCCCCATCAAAATATGTTATATTTCAACTACCTAGTTGACATAATCCTGAATGAATGAATACAGGAAATTGGTTTTACTTGGCTATAACTTTTCTGGTGGAAAACAATGTGTACCCAATAAACAACACAAAAGTATAAAATGTTTTCAAAGATTTTTCAGATTCAGTATGGAGGAGTTCATAGAGATGCATTGTTTGATTTAAAAATCTTTTTGGGAATATTTATTTCATTCCGAAAACTTGGATCTGACACCCCTGCTAAACTATTATGGGCAAAAAATAAATAAATAAAAATCAGCAATTTTCCAATTTTTATTTTCTTAAATGGGAAAAAAACAAAAAACAAAATAAAACTAGAAAACTGAACAAGCACCTCCACGGGAGTGCTCAAGATGTTGGGATAAAAGACCAATTGGACTTTTATCGCTTAAGTCCAGAGGTGTCTCTTTACCAAAGGGAGCACACATGTTCCTCATTACAAAATGAAACACATATTAAAAAGTAATCAAAATAGACAAAAATCAGCACGGAGACATGCAAAAGAGTGAGCGCTGAGAGTAAGCAGCTTATAAACAGTAGAGCTGACATGAAAGATTTGAGGACAAATGTGGGAGGAAAGGGCTACTCCCTTTGGTCTCCTGCCACATTAGACTTGCTATTAAACTGCTTTGAATTTGTCTGCAAAAATATTATCCTCCTGTCTTTCTTCGGCGCAGTGTTTCCAACACAATCCAAGCCCCAGGGACAACTGAAATTGCAGGAACCTCATTTGCATGGCAGGTATTGGTAAATCCAGCACAGAACTGGAGACAAACGCCTGTGTTATTCTTTTCAGATAGCGATGCCTCTGCCTTTCGTTAGGTTACTCTTTGTCTTTAACACTTGAGGCATGTGTTGCAGTTTGGGGTTGGATGCAATTATTTTGCAGAGCTTCTGTATTCTATAGCAACGCATCAAGATAGCAGGCACCCGGCCCGGCTGCGTGTTAACTCGCTGTTAGAGACGCACATGGGAACTCTCATTACATCTCACTCCTCATCCATCTCACCTGAAAAACAACCCTCTCTCTCATACGCAATGTAAACCGAAGCACGTGCACACATACATAAACTCCATGCATGCATATATACAGCACACACACACACACACACACGCTCGTTCTCAGCCGCTCACACACCTAATTAAAACAACAGCAATATGGTATAGAGGAGAGAACAGGTCCAAAGGGAGAAGGTCTCCAAAACATAGTTTCATCCATGTTGTTGTTTATCATATTCGCATCCGTTCTTCCCCGCACGCCCTTTTCCCTTGTTGTATGTACTCTCTCATTCTCCATCTTCTTTTTAAGATTAACATCCCAATCCTTTCCCTCTCGCTTTCCCTCTCCCCTGTACTAATTTACCCTCCAACCTGCTGCTTTTGCCATGTACAATTACAAAGGGGAGTGCTAGTTAATGCGCACCAATAATGTTCAAGCTGAGAGGGTTTGCCGGTAATAATTACTTCCCGCAGAATGAGTTATGTTAGTCGCAAGATGTGTATAAATACCTACTGTTGTTCTAGCTAATTTTCAATTTCCAATGAATGTGACTCTCTCCTCTTGCTAAGTAAATCATGTTGCTCTGCATGTAAAACCTGTCACAGGTGACTGCTGAGAGTGGGAAAAAAAAATGTCTTCCAAGGGTAGAGATGTGTCATCGTTTAGATTTACACTGTAAATGAAAATACTCATTTAACTGAGCATTTGTAATGATTTCCATTTATTAGGATTTATTAGAGTATTTACAAGCGCTCGCAATTATTGAATCATTGATGTTCCTCACAGGTACAAAACAAAAACCCCTTAAAAGGCAGGCGGGGGGGTGGGGTGGGGATGGTGTGTGATTGCACGTCCCCTCAAAGTGGATCAAATTCCAATCTTAGATTGCCTCCTAGGATAATGTGGAAATATTAGGGAAGCCTTGATCTAAAATGGAGCATGGAAATGAAGTGGCAGAGGGAGCCCTGAGGACAGGCAGCCAACACATCGCTGGGCCAGCCATACATACCTCTGGGAGGCTGCGAGCACAGCCTGCCTCTCCTATGTAAATGTCCCATTCCACACATTAGTCATACTGCCTTCACCGTACACTAAAGTGTGCCTCGCCCATCAAACCCTGCCTGCCTCCATGAAGATCCCTCGAATGTTCCAGAGATAAACCCCAGAGACCCTTCCTACCCCGCTGCCACCCCCACCTCCAGGACCACATGACTGGCTGATTGGTTAGATACCCCAGGTAAATGCTGCAAATTCAGATGGGATGTCTGAACGCTGATGTCAGGAATTTTCTTGATGTGGACGAACGGTCTGTGAGCAAAATATGCCTCTGGAGAAAGACGTTTTGTTTCAACTTTGCTCTATTTTTTTTTTTTGGAAAGTATATGATTAGAATTTAAGGAATGATTGAAATTGTGCAACAGTGTTTTAGCATAAAAATGAGGTGCGATAAAAATCAGCGTATGGCATACTGGAAAATGAGATAGTGACATTTATTCTTGATGCACTAGATGTTGATTACTGTTGTTACTGACGGGCACATGAGCGTTGATTTGTTCCTGCAGACAAAACACACACACTACCTTAAGTTCCATGTTATGAGGCGACTGAGCACGGAGCAATATACTAATTCCATTACACCTACAGCTTCCTGCAGCCTTATACGCCTCACCTTATGGCCCTGCCACCATGTACAACCCTGCCCTATCCCACACCATCAGTCCCCTCTCCTTACCAGCCTGTTTCTATTGTTGAGTGGCTAGGCCTGGGCCAAACTGGCTAATTTATTCCAGGATTAATTGGTCTCGGGCTGTACGGCTGATTAAAACCTGTAATCGCTTACAGGGGAAATAAAGAAGACGGGGGGTTGGGGTACCGCTGCTAACCAAATGACTCAATTAGATGTCTCATTGTCCAGCCGCCTTTACACTTTCCAGAGATGAAGCTGTCTAACTTTATTGTTTTATCTGGTGATGCATGTTGAATTTTGTTATGTATATGGCTATTTGGATATCCAGTATTAGCATGCTTAATATAACCCAGCTTAATTGGATAATACAAAATACAAAAACATGCAACTGGATTCAGTTACATTACATACAAATGATGAGGATAGTGTTTAGGAATGGCTGGAAAAAATCAATGAAGTTTAGCAGGCCGTCCAATGAGGTCAGGCGTTCTATATCTTTATAAAATGTAGTACAGTGCTTTTCCACACATCTGAAATACATGACCTTCAGTTCTGATTGTTTGATCGTCTTTTCTTTTCAGTGGCTTTGCCTCATATATGGCAAGGTAATCTGCAAGCAAGTGGAAAAAGCAGAATACTGGTTACCTCTCGGATTAACCGACTGTGATGGAATACATTTTTGATTTAACCTCTTCCCGGCATCTGGCTGAGTGTGGTCAGAAGTGCCCGGCGCTCACTGTGAAGTTGTAGGCTGCCTCTCCCCCTGACCGCAGCGCAGCCTGATTAAAGTCCGCCTGTGCGCACGGAGAGAGGAGAAGAAAAGTCAAGAGCCAGATATCACAGAGATTAATATGTTAGCAGTATGATAGAGAGGTCTCTCTGCCATTATAATCCTTTCAACATGCTCTGCTGATAAATGCAGCAGGCATTTGAACCTCCCCTCAATAGGATCTGATTGGTCGTTCTCGGCAGGGGGGCAGCCACGCAGCATGGCGGACAGCAGTTTGCTTTACTTACCATTCTCTAGTATGTTTTTAATTGCTGTGGTGTCCATCATGTTAGGCAGACAGAGGTAAGCTGCTGCAGCCTGATTGCTATTCTAATCAGGCTCTATATATGCTGGACTCTTGGCTCCAAACCTCCGACCAAGTTAATGTCATTAAATAAATAATGAAAGATGTATTATCTATCACTCCATCCAACATGGGATCATCTATGTATTATGCATTACCTTCTCTAATTTATTCATTAAGACAAAACGAAAGTCTTGTTAGCCTCATTTCTAAGATATGAGGCCATGCTATGCTACTCCACACAGATACACTCCTATTTATACACAGCCACACAGGACTACAAGGCTGTTTGTAGCTGGCTGACAACCCCACTGGTGATTAACTGAAAGATATGAAGAAAACTCCAAGTCATATAATTGATTTATTTGCAATGTTCGTACCATTTAAAGTGTGATTGCGCTGCTGCTTTCGGAGCCTGATACACTGTGGAACAACCTGCCCGAGGTTTTCATGCTAACTAAATCAGAATCAACTTTTAAATTGTTTCTCATGATGGCACTTTTATGGACTTGAGTTTCGGTTATTAGGTTTGATTTTGCACACCCGTAATCTGCTATTGTTTCTTTTTCTTGTTTTTTCCAAAGTCTTTGGAAGAGTGTTTAGAGCACAGGAGCTTGTCTGAGGCCTGTGAGTGGCTCACAGTGCAAAGAGCGTGAGGCCTCCTTCATACAAGCCTACAGGTAAGACAGCAACTGTGACATGCCACACAGCATTGGGATGGGACAACATGTTTATCTCACGACACAATTTGATATGCAATACAGTGGTCCCTCGTTAATCGCGGGAGTTACGTTCTAAAAATAACCCGCAATAGGCGAAATCCGCAAAGTAGTCAGCATTATTTTTTACAATTATTCTAGATGTTTTAAGGCTGTAAAACCCCTCACTACACACTTTATACACTTTTCTCAGACAGGCATTAACATTTTCTCACTTTCTCTCTCTTGTTTAAACACTCTCAAAGTTCAAACCTTTGTAGAAAAATAAGTCCAGTATAACACTGTTAAAAAAAAAAAAAAAAAAAAGCATGCAAAATTGCACTAAAAAAATCCGCGAAACTGCGAGGCCGCGAAAGGTGAACCGCGTTATAGATTCTGCGACTCGATCCAACCGCGAAACAATGTAATAAAAAACTTTCAATAATAAAAAAGTATGACGAGTCAGAATTAGGTTTATTTCTAGCAATGGCCAGAAACTGGCTTGAGAGAATGTGAACGATGTAACAATATTCAAAACTACATATATATTTTTGATGGAGAGCTTGCCAATTTGATTCATTTTTCCTGCGCCACAATAAGCACTGCGATACATTATTTCAATATATTGTTCCATCCCTACATGGCATAAATGTAAACAACAATAATGGTGATGGAGTACAGTTGCGTCAATACTTCTGTGGGCAGCGTCGGTTGTGTTGTTGAAAAATAAGTTGTGCTATTTCATAGTTTGACTTATTAACTTTGGTATCCGGTGGTGAAATCCTCATTAGTTGCTAATCCAGACTAGAGCACTTGTACATCTCCATTCACTTCCATGATGCTGCAAAACAACTCCAAAAAAAAAATTAGCACATAAACCAACACAAACAAAGTGGATCATGCCAATATAAAACAACAACAACTCCCGGTACCCTTTTTTATTTATTTTTGAGGAAATTAAACAGCATTTTCTTTTTATTTTCCTGCATGAATTGGAAAGTAGATTCAGCAGGCAACATCTGCAGGAAACTTCCAAATAGCGGCCTCACACCAGGAAGAAACAACCTGATAATACTTCCACAAATAACTGTAATTACTAGAAATGGTAATTGTAATTATTATGAAAAAATGGGTACCGGAACTTGTTGCTTTTTAAACTCCCTAAACAAGTGTGTTGGGAGCAGGGGCGGATCTAGACAAATATTCATGGGGTGGCAAGAGGGTGGCATGGAGATTTTAAGGGGTGGCAGAAACATATATGCTAATTTAATACCAAACGATCCCATATATCAATATTTGCTTGGAAAACCCCCAAATGAGGATATTTTAACTCAAAAACATTCCATTATTGTGGTACATGAGTAAAGCATTGAATAGAAAACCAAAAGGTGGCATTAGAAATATATATTTTGATTTATTTATTTATTCATTTATCAACCCCTTAAATAGCAGGAGTGTCATCTTTTGCTGAATTTACTTGCACTCGGACATTTGAGTCTCATAACAGAGAGTTTCCGAACAGCCACAAGTAAAAAATAAATAAATAAACTGTCTGAAATTGGGGTGGCAACTAGGGTGGCAAGGCATTTTTCTAGGGGGGCAGCTGCCACCCCCTGCCACCCCCTAGAACCGCCTATGGTTGGGAGTATGATATATTGGCCCAACTGGCCCCACAGATTTGAGAAGGCAAAAACTCAAATCCTGTTTAATCAGATCTTTCCAAACTGGCGGTGCACATTCATGAAGCCAAGAGGAAGCCCCTATTGATTTTGGTGACCTGCTTGATCTTTCTTCCTGCGCCATCATTACCACCAAGCTTCCTGTTGTTATCATTATAATTATTATTATTTATTAATGTTAATTACTAGGTGAGTTCCGGGGCAGGATTCCAGGATTTCCCAGGACGGGGGGGGGGCCGTGTATGATGGTAGAGAGGGGTGGCAGTTGTGTTTGTGGAGTTGGATGCTGGGGTGGGGAGGTGTCATAATTTATAACTTACTGTGTATTTGTGTGAGAACTCCCCACCCCACCCACCCACGCGCACACAAACACACACACACCCCTTTTCCCACACTCCTGCTCCATAGTGCGCAAATGTCAATAAAATCCATAGCAGGTTAATCTCCCACCAATGGAAACATGCACACTTTATCCAAAGCTGCATATGTTTCACACCCGGGGTCGATTTACTGTATGTCAGGGGCGATATTAGCATTCATATTAGCCGCTCTGCCGATGTATGATATTCCTCATCGCCGGGCCCCTAAGCACACCAACACAGCTCAGGGATGCTTATCTCACGAGCTATAAATTAGGGGACGAATTCCCTCCGAAACATCGGCGAAGGATGGAGGATGGAGTCATTGTGCTTGTGTGGTGTTTTGACACCGTAATGACACATGTTTTACAATCACCCCCTTCCCCTTTTCATTCGGAGGAGTGGACCTGTCCGCTCCTGCTGGAGAGAAATGGGCCTCTCGGACATTACCACCACCTCCCAGGGGAGACATAAATGAGCGAGTGGCAACGGGGGGAGACCAAACGTCCGGCTATAGGAAGAAAAAGGTAGAGGAGTGGAGTGTGTCCAAACGCTGGAGGAGAGTGAGAGTGTGTGTGTGTGTGTGTGTTTTTGTGTATGTGTGGCGGAGAGGAGGGTTGCAGGTTGAAGGGATAATACAGAAAGGGAAAGAGAGGAAGAGAAAGAGAGTGTTTGTTTTTAATTGCAACCGGGGCTGCTGCACAAGCACAAAGGTGCATCATTACTTACCTGACAGAGCGCCACAATCACAAGCCCTCCCTAATAAATACTCGTTACTAAAAACTCGAATATAAATAAAGTGAAGGTCACGTCTGGGAGAGGCGTGATCCAGTCCAGAGGCAGGTGTCTACGCGTCAACCCAACCTCTTTCTCCCTCCCTCTCTCCCTCTCTCTCTCTCCCTCTCCCTCTTGGTCTCTCTCTTTCTCTTGCTCATTACAGGGGAAGCCATGCAGTGCTGGTTAGGAGAACGTGTGATGAGCCTTGGGAGATATATCCACTGGGAGAGAGGTAGAGAGAGAGAGAGAGAGAGAGAGGGAAAGAGAGAGGGAGCGAAGGGAAGAGGGAAGAGGAATAGATAAAAAAAAATGCTGACTTGTCTTCAAAGGAGGAAAAAATAATTGAAATGGGGGAGGGGGGTGTGGAAACGGGGTGGGGGGGGGGGTTGAGATTGAGTGGCTCCATGTTCGAGTTGGTCATTAATTGAGGAGGAATGTGAAACACTGTGTGGTCCTCCGCCGACACCCTCACTGACACACAAGGGGAGATTGATAGAGGAAATGGTGTGATAAAGATATGAAAGGAGAGAGGGAGAGGGGGAGAGAGAGAGAGAGGAAGTGAACAGCGAAAACATAATAAAGTGGAGGGAACATTGTTCTAGCAGCTGAAATGCAGGGGAGGGAGAGAGAGACACACAGAGAGAGAGAGAGAGGGAGAGAGAGAGAGAGTTCAAAGTGTGCCTAGACTGAGTCCTGTCCTCGCTGTGTCCTTCCTCGAGCCCCGAGTCACGCATCGCTCATCTTGTCACATTGAACTCCAGATGCTCCTACCCTGGAGAACGCTCCGGCCGCGGCCATTTTTCTTCATTCTCGCTAACAATTTGGTAATGAAATATTGATTTTTAGTTAGATTCATATTGATGCCATTAGGTTTGCATTGATAAATCACGTTTGGCTGCTTGTCTAGCGTGGCAGAGCAAGCGCCAGGGCGGGTAGAGATTACAATCAAAGCCACTGATGTGTTAATTTGATGGATATTTCCAGCCCCCCCTCGCCCACCCCCCGCCCACCCCCCCCTCCTTTCTTGCTTTATGTTTCACTGCGTTTCATAACATTGTGTTTTTTCTCCCTTTCTTTTTTTTTTTCTTTTTTTTTTTTTATTACAAAGCACCCCGTGAGGATATTTATGTCCATGTCCATTTCTCCTGAAATAGCCTCTCTGCCGGCCTGCCTGTGGCAACACCGCACAGTCTTAAAGTCATTTCATCTCTTATAGACAAGGCGAGGATATGAGGGACTGTTTCACACCCATTGAGTCAAATGAGGGAAAACAGGAGAGGGCATGGCTATTTCTACACTTTGACACCGACGAAAAGCAAGCAACGGCCTTTTGCATGAGCTCGCCATAAGCTCCGAGGGGAGGAGTCGCGGATTTCTGGTTCTATTTTTTCCCCCGACGTTTATTGTCAAAAACACGGGCAATATATGCAATCTCTCAGGGTACATTTTTTAAGAGAGACTCGTCTAAATGCCCAAAAAATGTTACGGCTCTCTTAAGCATTCCACATGCTAGGTTGGGAGGATATAACATTTGAGAAACATTAGAATCATTTTCCAGATTAGGGCGGTTTTAAATGAGTCTCCTGCCGCAGCGTTCGCCTTCCAACTGCAATATGTGTCTGCACACAGTCATCTTAATGAAAGGAAATGATGGCGTTCACTTTAATGACGTGGAGTTCAAGGACTGCTTATTGTTCCAGAGAAAAGACATCTTTTTTTTTTTTCACGGTAATATGAGTCTTTTTTTTTTTTTTTTTTTTTTTTCTCGCTGCGCAATTTCATTTTGAGAAACAGCCACTGAAGGTTAAATGTGCTATATAAGTTGTCAAAATATGAGAGGGAATGCGGGACGTGAAACAGATATATTGATAACGTCCCCCTCTTGCAGATATCATCGTTTTGATAAAGCTTCATCTCCACTTTTTTTTTTTTTTTTTTTATCTTTCTGGGCGATTATGCAAAACAGAATATAGTCCTAATTACCACAGACACACAGGCCATCCTTCTTCTTTCACTCCAGTGGTACAGAGATCCTATCCAGACAATCAACACCAGCGCTCCTTTAACATCCAGCAGCCATCTCTCTGCTGTTTTTTTTTTTTTTTTTTAAAGAAATTAACCAATGACAATCCAATTTACAGCATGTTTACTGTGCGTGTCATAAAACAGTTCCCCGTTTACATTTCCTCCCTAATTTAGTGCTCTGCGTGAAGCGAATCTTCCACATGCTTGTTCTCCAAATATTTTGGTCCAAATGTGATTTTGTTTGATAGAATGACAATAGCTGGGTATTAGAGGGAGGCAGATGATTCCCAGACGTCTGGGGGGTGCTCTGACATTTACTCGAAACGCAATTAAAGCCCAGAGTTATGGCTTCTTTAGGTTTCCACGCTTTTCCTTTGAATCCCATTGTGCCCCCCTCCCATAACCCCCTCCCCTTCTATCCTGTCATGGATTATAGGGCCAAACAGGCTATTTGGGGAAAGGCCAGGCAGGTCCAAATGGGGCTGGTGGAAGAACACAGGCTCCACTGGCCTCGGGGAGGACTTCAATATGACTGCAACAAATCTAACGGTTGAACTGGCTGCCCTCCACTTTGGCTCCAACCTGGATGATGCTCGCCGTCATTCTTGAAAATAATGTTGAAAATAACACAATGCCTCATCCACTATTTATCTCAATGATGACCTATAACAAGACGTCTCGGTTTTTGAAGTTCCGCCCGAAGTTGGAGCTCTCTTTCGGATTTGGCCGAGCGTCTTCCTCCTCTCCATTACGCGAGCTTGGCGCTGGCCCGTTTCCCGTTGGGTCCAAACTTCCATCAAGTCCAAGATGCTGTCTGCGCTCCTCATTGATTTGGCTTAGAGTCCCCACCTCTCTGGAGAAATAGCTCCAGCTCAGGAGGATTTACTATTGATCTCCACTTCCTGCGGGTTGATATACCTTCACCCACACACACACACACACTCAGCCTGGTTGTGACCGACAAGGTGTGCGGTGCAGATATACAGAGAATATTATGACAGAACTGATACACCGCGAGTGTGAGTTTTTTTTTTTTTTTTTTTTTTTTTTTTACACCAAGAAGCTACTCGAGGAGAGCTGACCCTCCGTTCAACCAAAAGTGAAACACCTCCATTTAGATTCAGTATGCACTGATCGATGAGTCTTTATATAGTACTGCCCTTTACAGTATTGTACTACCAAGCTCTTATTACTTTAATGCCTTTCCAGTGATGTCATCCTGAGGTCATCCTCGGAAACAAGAGGCCGTCAGTGCCGTTTTGATTGGCAGAAGCGCCATTGAGCCTCGGCCAATGACGGAGCGCTGTGGCAGCTGGTTGTCATGAGAATGGCCGGGCAGGGGAGGGGCTTCGTTAGCGCTCCAGCCATGCAATGGAATCGATATCTACCCCCCGAGGCTCCGCTGTGTTCCCCCGGCCAGCCGGAGAGAGCAGGAGACAGCGCTGCTCCCATTCGCTCCACAGCGCCAACACTACAGCTCACAGCTCGCATACTGGGAGCCACAGCCTCTAAATGAGAGATGGAGAGAGAGAGAGGGAGAGAGAGAGAGAGAGAGAGAGAGAGACAGGAAGGGAGGGAGGGGGTTGAGGTGGAGGGGGTCTGAAGAGAGAAGACAGAGCAGTCAAACATTTCAGGGCCCGCCATTCCAGAGTAATGAAGCATAGCAAGAGAATATACCTCTGCAACATTTGATAAAGATGGGCTGACACACCAGTCCAAATAGGTTCCTCTGTACGCCGGCACATGTCTATCCATCACCGCTCCACACCACAGACAGGAAGAAAGGAAAGAGAGGGAGGCAAAAGGGGAAGGGGTGGGGAGGCCAGATAGACAGCGAAAAAAGAGAGTAAAAATTGACTGACAGAAAGAGAACAGGTGGTAGAGAGAGGTAGGGTGAGAAAAGAGAGAGAGAGAGAGAGAGGGAGGCAGTGTATCCTTGGCAGCTGGTGGATCCTATCAAGGCCGATTGGTTGGTGAATGAGGCTCGGGAGGCCCGGTGTCCTTGTACCCACCAGTTTGTTTTTCCGCTCGCTCCCTCACTCCACTCCTGCCGAGAAAGACAATAAAGAGAGAATGAGTAAACGTTGCACATTTTACGTCCTCATCATCCCTCCACTCTGTCGCTCCATCTGTTACCCCCCTCACCGTCACTGTAACAAAAAAAAAAAAAAAGGAGAAGAGATAGAAAGAAAGAGACTATACATACAGTGATCCAGCTCTTTGTCACACTCACACTCCAGGAAAAGTTTTATTTGAGTCAGACTGTTTACATGAACCTGTGATGCCCTGCTAACAAAGAAAATCACTTCTGAAGATTCTAAAGACTACATGTACTATTCTATAACAGTACAATATCTTACTTCTAATACTTCTAATGCAGGGAAAAGAAATGGTGACCCTTGCCATGGTAATTGTTGACATCAAAATGTACCCACAATGCTGTGCGGCGCTGTGCAAATGTTGAAAACCGACAGAAAAAAGCAGCGAGACATTTCCATGCCACATCCTGGAATCTCAGCCAAGAGCATGAACTTACCTGGTTATTCTGACCCACTTATGATGTTTACATGTGTCGACACGAAAGCAGGTTACTGGAGTAACCACAGTCCACTGTGTTTACTGTGACTGCAGAGAGTGCCACAGGAATCCCTTCATCTGATTATTCACAATAAGGTCATAATCAGAGTTTGCTTAATGCATCAGTGCAGCTACATTTATCTCTATCTCTCTCTCTGAGTAACCTGGATGATGCATTCCTTTAAAGTGGCAATGTGATCAAAAATGACTTTTTCAACTTGGTTCCTAATTTCCCATGCCACAGTATTAAATTCTGGGGGATTTATTAACTTTTGATTTTTTTTGGAAATGTTATGTCAGGATACACTGTAAACCAGTGAATCTTTGATACTGAACCATGAAGCATCAACAAATCCTTGAACCAATGAAACGATCAATTTTTTGAACAATCACAAACAAACAAACCGTCTGTATCTCCTTAATTGATCTCCCATTGGTTTACATTTTTGAATGATGCCTCTCTGCACTGTGTCCCACCTAAAAATCTGTTTCAAAAAAAAAAAAAAATCAACTCAAGGAAGCAAGAGGGTCTCAAATTTAGACTTTCAATGCATGATGGCATCTCTTGCTGTCGGACAGGAGTGCAAACCGTTAATGTGATCTGTGTGAAAGAAAGAATGTGAAAGAAATAGCAAGAACAGGAGAAAAAAAAAATGTACCTTCATCGTTGGCTGTGGACAAGAGAGAAGAGAGATTGCTAGGGAAGCTGTTTCTAACTTAAGTTCCTTAACACCTTTCAAATGATTATTAAAGGAACATTCAATGGTATATGATCTCTATCGACCTCTATTGGCAACCAGTATGAACTGCATCAATATTAAAAGAGGCTGTCTCCTCTGGCACAGCCCCTCTGGTCTACATGAGTTACAGTGGCCTGTAATTGACACAAACCACAAAGCGCCCCTTTTTTTTCGCCGCAGAAAGGAGCAAGCTAGCTAATTAGAGCCGAGATCCAACAGAAACATTTAGCAAGGAGGTAATATATTACCATGCTAAATAACTGGAAAAATAAGACTGCTTTGTCATTCGCTTTCTTGGCCTGCGAGGACTTTTCAGCCCTCGCAGCTGAAATGTGTCGCGAAGCCAGGCGTTTGCTCATGGCCTCGTCCTCCATCGCTAGAAATACCGACTTCTGAAAGCCAGAAATCAGGTGGCCAAGTGATGGTTGAGTCATCGGTGTTGTAAAATGGCCAGTTTGTGCTATTAGACAGAGAAAATCCTCACGCACGTTGTTGCCTCTTTAAAGAAGTCCACGTAAACTGGGCTGGGGCCAGCGGAGGAATCATGCACCCGTGTAAACGTCGTCAGTGAGACAGAGAAAGAGAGAAGAGAGAGACAAATCCGGCAAATAAGCCCTGCCATAACACAACACAACATGGCCGCGCGTCGTCCCCAGGAGGGTGTGCGCGCCGAGGCCCGTTGCCTGCTGGCCGGGCAGGTACGCCGCTTTGCTCTCTAGTCTTTGTGGGTGATTAATGAAATCTTAACGGCAGGCCAGACACAAATATTCATCACCTGGCTGCCCCTATTGTAATGCATGTGGAGAAGCAGGAGCGTGACAGAGGAGAGGAGAGACGAGAGCCGGCCCAGAGACAAAACACAACATGGGGCACGGGGATTATTACCAGGCCCACGGAAACAACGCTTTTTGTTCTCCTCAACAAAATGGAGGCATGTGATTTATGGACAGCCAGCATCTGTTTGGAGCAAGGGGAGACACAGATTCATGTCTGCTATTATGGGCTGTCCATGTTACCGGGGTGAGAATTTGAAGTCGGGGTGGGGGTGGCGGGTGGGGGTGGGGGGGGGGTTGAGGCCGTTAAGTGCAAGACCTTATGGGAAAGTACACGGTGTCAATTCCTCGTCGTACCGTGATTCAGTGACATTGCAGTGTGTGGGTGAGGTGTTGTATTACATTGTATATCACAAACAGATGTAGGCCTACAAGCCACCCGGGGGTGGTTTTGGAAAGAGCGAAGTGTTCGGTGGGTGGGACTGAGAGCGAGACACAAAGGGGAGAGAAGGAAGAAGAAAAAAAACAACAACAACAACAACAACAAAAAAAAAGTTTGATACACCGGCGGATGATGATGTGTTCGCGTACGGAACGCGACAAGGGAGGGCTGGAATCTATTGTATCATCGCCGCTCGCTCGCAATAAATACGGCTTTTGTGCATGAGCGCGAGAGTGATATGATCATTTTGATTTATGACATGCATGCGAGACTTCCAGGAATCCCTGAGACATAATGCACGGGGGTGTTGCGTTAGATTTTGCGTCTTACGAGAGGGGAAAGGGAGGCAGAGGGGACAAAGAGACGCACATAAATACAGACAGAGGGAATGAAATAGCCAAGCAGCGGAAGTGAGACAGAGTGCAGTAGACAGTGAGGGAGATTGTGTGTCGGTGTGTGCAGTGTAGCATTGACTCCTGCATGCTCCCCGTGATAGATAGTGTCAGGTTAGGCTGCTCAGTGGCAGGTCTCACACTGTCAATGCTATGGCTGTGGGGAGAGCAGGGGCCTGAAATGTTTTAACACCCATCGCTGATCCCTGTCAACATACACACTAACACACATGACATCAGGCGGCGATGTCTCAAATGCACTGTGCATGTGTGTGTGAGTGTGTGTGTGTGTGTGTGTGTGTGTGCATGTGTGTGCGCGCGCCTGCGTTTCCCCTCTCCTTCTGTTTGAGCACACACTTCACACAGCGCATTCTTTAGTACATAGCAGCATATTGTCTCGTCCTTTTTTCCCCCCCAAAATACTTAACATCTCCGAATCACAGCCTTAGAAAACAATTATACCAGCCCAGTTTTCTTTTTTCTTTCTTTCTTTTTTTTTTTTTTTTTTTTTGTTTTGTAAGGATCTTTTTTTTTTTTTTTTTTTTTCCTCCAGGCAGCAACAGAGAGAAAAAAGGCCTTCATTGTTCCATTGTTCACATTGTGTCATTCTTTGCCTTGGAACAGCGATTGTTTGCTGCATAGTTAGGAACACAATGGTGTTCACATAAAAATGAGCCACTTAGCTCTCACACTAAATTAGCACTGCAGAGGAGAGTGAGGCTTTCCAAATTCGCTTATTCACATTTTCCGCTCCTTACCAGCCCTATAAAACCAGCCGCTTCTGCTGAGGTGGACAGAAACGGTGACAGCCAGAGCGTACGCTGTGTCTGTATCTTGCGTTTTGATAGAGTGAGAAAAAAAAGATATTAAATTATATAGTTAGAACGGTATCGTCGTTTGCCATAATCATCCGTAATCCGAATCAATAGCCTGTTGCAAAATAATATCGAACCAAAAAAAAAAAAAAATGTACGCTTTAAATGCACACATGCATGAAACAGTACATTAAGTGTTTGCCTGCACATAGGAAGCGTTTGGCTTGACAAATATACCACCAGTGGGAAATCCTTCCTCTCCGAGAGTGTTATGTTGGCCTTTACTGTAAATCTAACACACAAAGTGCATGTGTCTGTGTGTACGCAGCGCCTCGCCTGCACAGCCCAGGATGGCATGTTGCACCACTGCAGCTTTAAATCTGAAAAGTGGCCATGAGGTGCTTCTGGTGACGAGTGACTGGAAAGTATTGTGTCATCCGTAAAAAAGAAAGAAGAAGAAAAAAAAAAAAGAAAAAGAAAAAGAAATGGTGCACAGGAGTGGGTGATTTTTCCAGGCACTGTTAAAAAATAGTTTTGCATGGGTGCCTTTGCTCTCCTGTTAGTAAAACACGTCTCAGAGCCCTCCTGCTGCCGTGACCAAGAATGAAGTACTCTCCTGGGCCAGACAAAATCAATTCCTCACTCGGGCAAATTTCTTCCTCCCTTACTGTTTTTTTTCTATCCGGCTATTTGTTTTTAATGCTGGCATAGACTTATGGGTCGGGGAAGGCAGTTACACCAAACAGTATAAACTACACCTCCTGACAAACATTCAGCATGCTATTGAACTTTCATTCATTTTTGGGGGGTGTCAACCTCAACTTTCCAAGGCTTTGTGAGGAAGAGGTAGTGTTGTGAATTCCGCTGTTCCTCAAATTTGGCACACCTTTTTTTTTTTTTTTTTTTTTGGAAAGAACACACATCCGTCTATGCCTTTGCAAAGCCTGTATTTATCATTTCGATCTGTTTATTTGAATGATCCTCGGGATGAAATGTCTAAGCCAGGACAAGCACAGCATTTACAATAGATAGAGCCTTTTTCCTGTGGGAAATCAGAGTCGGTGACTCAGTATCCAACATCCCCATTAGATCAAGTGTAATCCTACATTTACCGCCTTACACTCATCTCTGAGTACAACACTTGTGTTGTTAATTGATGTTGCTCATTCAGTCACCATGTACTCCTTACGGGAGGTGCATTTTGTGGAAGCTGCTTTGGATTCCTAGCAGTCAATTTGAAATAATAAAGCTATATATACCTGTGCACTCCCTTCTTTTGTTTAAATCTATACATTTGCTGCAGCTCAGGCAATGACTGGCACATGATTAGGAAATGATTTAAATATCATTTTATCAAGCTGTGAGTGAGCCATTCATATTCTAAATGTTCACAAGCGCCATTTTATAAGCTATAGATTTGAAATACAGAGTAAAACATGGGCGGATGAGAGAGGCTATTGTACTAAGCACAATCCCCTTTCTGATAACATAAAAATCCCCTTGTGAGCAATCATCTCCGTGTATTTGGCCAGAGTTGGTTTCACACGGTTTGAGCTCCTCCTCCTCTCTTTCTGCGTCGACCCGGGGTGATTTCCATGAGAATCAACGTGGCGATTAATCACAGTGTTCCTCCACTCCCAGACGTCATTCAGGGCCTTTTAAAGACATCAGCCCTCTGTGATGTTTATGGGAGGGGAGAGATATGAGCTTGGCAGCCCAGCCCAGAGACCCCTGTACGATCTCCCTGTGGGACACTCATACAGTCAGCTCTACTACTGTCCTGGATCGTCCCAAAGGCAGACTTAAGAAAAAAAAGAAAGAAAGAAAGAAACACAAAAGCCAGATATGACCGACAGCTGTCCCCAAATCCCGATCGAATGATGCCTCCTCATCAGACTTGTGCAGACTCCGGGTCCCCCTCCTCTCGGATCTCAATCCTCTTCTCAGCTCTTTTTAAACGTCCTGTGTGAGAGTTAGTCTGTGAAATGTGGCTTCTGCAAATAGAAACATAATTTTTGTTGTTTATTTCTATCATATATTTTTTTCAAAATGTGATGAATTTAAAGTAATTTTATTAAAAAAAAAAAAAGTTTTTCTTTAATACCGTGTCTGAATTGTTCACACCATTAAGTGAGAGGATATACAGTCTGTTTCAAGATATACATTTTTATATGCATTATGAAAACTTGTTGTATCATTTAATATGTTTTCAGTTTCCATGTGCACTATAGCTCATGACAGGATATTTGATGATTGAATTACACAAGTAAAAAAAAAAAAAAAAATTATACATATTTATTTTACGTTATTATTCATTTCTGTATATCTTTTGAAAGAACTGCCATATTTTGTGCTTTTTTTCAAGGTACATAAAACATTTTATTTTTCACACCCTCATCATACTTTTATAAGAGGCCACAGACATGTTATAAAACAATAATCTAGAAAATTATCTGTAACAATTTAATAGTGCTCATAAGCCATTATATAGCATCATAATATAGAAATAGTGCAGAATAATGATTATGCTCGGGGTGTAATATAATAAACACAATATGCCATAAATTTTGAGAGTGGAATACCTTATGGGGCAACTGTATGGTTAATAAAATAATATTGAATTGAATATAATGTGTGATGATGTTTATGGTGTCAAAAAAATAAAAGGTTGTTTATACTGCTAATGGGTTTACAACCCGCTGCTGAGCAAAGTGTGGCCAAATTAGGAACAGTGCCATTTCTTCATTATTGAATGGACTGAGATTTTGAAGCGCTTCCATTCAAAGTGCTGCACGAATGAGGGCGAAACAAAAGCAGAGACCGGAAATTCCCCCACATGAACTGAGAGAAAAGGTTAAGAATCCAGCGCTCTAACAGGTCCCTGCTAATGAAAGGGAAAGCGCAGGCTCCGAGTGACGCCTGAGTGAAGGTGGTGGGTGGAGGGCTAAGCTGAGTTAAAAGACCCTAGTGAAGTCAAAGACATGTTAATAAACAGTTATGGAGAGCCCCGGGGAGGGGGGGGCAGAGGGAAACAAGAAGGTTGAAGGGTTGGAGTGGAGGGGGGAGCGCTATTGGGGGGGCCCAGGATCATGGTAGTCAAACTGCTGTTTCCTCCTGGGGAGAAGAAAGGAGTTAATGACACCCTAGAGCTTCCCACCCCCACCCGTCGCTCCTCCCTCTCCTTTATGGAGGGTGAGCGACACACACAGCCCCGCGGAGGTGAGGAGGCCAGGGAGACAGCCATGCCGTCCCACCACCCCACTCGCGGGAGGCTCAAACAAAAAGGAAGGAGGAGGAGGAGGAGGCGCGATAACTGTGATTATTATTACTAAATATAATATAAAATAGTCAGTGCGGGGGTGAGGGAAAGAGGATCCACCCATCCGCCCACATGCTCCCTACTGAAAGCTCCGCTGAAGATGAGGGGACAGGTTTAAAGACAGCGCCTTTTCAATGCCAGGAGAGGACGGGGGTGGCGGTGGGGGGTTAATGAGAGGCTTGGTGAAGGAGCTTATGGCTGGGTGAGGGGCGAGGGTGGCGAGGAGGGAAGCCCGGCTGCCATGGTGTCAGTGGAGAGGAGGCAGTGGAATCAGACCTGTTCAAGACAAAGCCAAGACGAGGCGGCGGTGACGGTGTTGTGTCCCACGAATGACGGGCGATCGGTTAAGACATAATGACGGGTCCTGATGCAGGGCAGCAGCAACAAAGTGGAGGCAAACAACACCGCCTTATACAATGACCACCTACCAAAAATTCAAAGTGTAGGAAGAGTTCATTAATTTACGCAGTGTTTATGCTCTGAAAATTTTTTTTTAGTACAGCTCTGGAACAGCCTGGAAATGCAAATGCTGATTTGGCGTTGATGAAAGCTTTGTGAATTGTGCCATATTGGATGAATATAGAACATATCTACACAAAAACATCTTGGCTAGCTCAGCAATCGGGATTTAAAGAACAGGACAAGGTGTTGCGGCTAACACCTAGTAGGCTAATGCAGGTAGCGTTACATAATGCAACTAGTTAATGTAGCCATTAGTTTATTAGTTTATTAAAATGTATATGTTAAAATGGTTAGCTGCAATAACTTTCAGAAAACATTCATGTGTGACGTGTTCCAATATACTTTTTCAGTAGACACCCTCAAGCCAATCAGTATTCACAGTGGCTGTGGCAGATGTATGTCACCTCATTTTGACCTTTATTGTGTAAATAAAAATGTTCCAACATAACGATGACGTGCATTACTCCTGTGAGATCTGACAAAATCATATGATGGATGACACGTTTATTTGCTCGTTTCATTTGCTTTTGATCATGAGGTGCTGAGATGGATCATTCCTCCAAGTTTGACCAAAACTGGATCAGCTGTGTCTGAAATATTGCTTGTCACAGACAGATAAACAAACACACACCCAAATGAACATGAACTGATTCATTGTCCCTGTCTCGCACTTGGACAAACAACTGAGTGAACAATAGAGCGCCCCCCGCAGGCCAATGAGCATAATTTTGAAAATCAAGGAACGCAGCAGTGAAATAGATGCATCATTTCTCCAAATTCAGGAATATCAGATGAGTGGTGTCTGAGTTAACGTGTCAGGCACCACCAGACAAACAAATGGACATAAACTCACCCATGGTCCGCCTCTAACATGTGAAAAGAGTCAACGAACAATATAGCACCCTCCAGTGGTCAATCAGTGTCATTTTGAAAATGAAAAAGTTCGATTCATCAGTCATGCTTGAGACACTGTGTGTTGCACATGCATGGAGGCCGATCGCTCGTCGCTCCATGACGAAATGACTACAGTTTCGGCAGCAGCCACAGGAGAAGAGGCGACCAGAGGAAAGTCAAGTTTAGACAGAGATACCATCAGTGCAAGTCAAGGTCACTGGAAATCAGTGGAATGACAGTGGCTAAGTGCTGATGTGCTGTGGTAGCAGCCCTGGGCAGGGGGCACTAACTATGGGACGGTCCAGGCTGGAGTCCCAGGGCTATAAATCCCTCTTCTCCCTGTCCAAAATTCATTAATGGCCACACAAAGTGGCCAGTGAAACCAGACGACGGGAGGAAAGAGGGAGTATGGAGGTGGGGTGGGGGTGGGGGCTGTGGTTTGGTGTCTATTCTTGGGCTACAGCGGGTCGAACGGTATGGGATAACTGGTTCTAATCCAGTGTAGTGTGAAATTATAAAGCGTTACCTGCTTTAATTTTCCAAATACAAATTAAATCCTCAGTAAGCTGACTTTAAATCGATAGTTTCATTTAAGGGGCTGTGTGATTTAACAAAAATGAAAACTAGCTGGTCTGGTCAATGGAGCCGGGTCATAAATCACGGGGCTTTGGGAGGCAAAAAGCCGATTTGACTTGTATATGGAGCGGCTGGTGGCCAGGGGGGAGCGCAGCGGGGAAATGAACTCACGCTTTATTAGGACTCATATTGACCTGGCTCTCCTCTAGCAGCACCACCTCCACTCTCTGGCATCGCGGCGTCACGCTGTATACACCCCTATTGAAAAAGCGAGAAGTGTTCGACTGGAAAACATTCATTCCTAAAGTCATGTGCGACCCCAAATGAATTTTGTGTTTTGCTCCTCAATTCCGGTGACTTTCTGATTCAAGAGGGAAAAAAAAAAAAAACATAAGAGAAAAAAAAAAACAATAATAATCCAAACTTTTTTTTAAAAAAAAGGGGGAAAAGGTAAACTTGAATAGAATCTGCAAACAACAGAAACAACAAATGTATTGTCAAAATGCAAGAAGAAAAAAAAAATCATGTCTCACCGGTGAGGTTTTTATTTGTACATCAGTTGTGCATGCCAACATCAAACATTTAATGTCAGCGTTCTTCAGAGACACAGACGAAAGGAATAGAGATGCAAGGCTCACATTGTCATCAAACAATCAAACAGTCATCCGCTTCTCCAAACAGCTCGCAGCTCAGCTCAGCTGGCACCAGACACTCACATTACAATAAACATCCCTCCTAATGTTGTGCTTATAGCATGCCATGCTTACACAGACACAACGCACACACGCATAAAAAAATAATACTCTGCCTAATAGGATGGCGTGACAGCTGGAGAATGAAAGTCAGAGCATGGCACACAAACACACACACACACACACACACACTGATGCATGCACACACACACACACACACACACCAACATGCTAAGATCAGCACAGTGGTGGCTGAATTAGCCTTGCCCATCAATACTTTGCCAGAGGATTATGGAGGAAGAGGGCCATGAACATTATGCTTGATTGTGAATGAATGGTTTTGAGCACCACAATAAATCCATTATCAAGTTGTTATGTCATACTTAAATTCTCCCCCAAAGTGTTTCCCATATATCTTGTCAGTGGTTCATTAGCCACTTGGACAGGTAAAGCTTTCCGAGTTCGGCCCACAGCTGACCCCACATTCTGCTTCTGTGTTCCACTTAAAAATAATGGACATCCCCTGTCCTGCATCCATCAATCACACACTGAGAATTCCCCGGAAAATAGTTTAGAGGGTTAGGAATTACAGTTACAAGGGCTTTCTGACTGGGGATAGATTAGCCAGGCATTAACAGTGTTTCATTAACCTTGCGTTAAGTGACATCCTCACATGATTAATGGACATTATTAACAAAAGGGAGATTGTATTTCTGAAAATGAACCTTTCGTGAAATGTCTGCTGCATTGTTAATAGGTTTGTTTATTAATCATTCATAGGGAAGGGCCTTCGCTTTTTGAGGTAGTGATAGGTGGGATTGCTGTGAAGTGACAGCATCTCTGCATGGCCCGTGCACACTACAAGCATTTATGCGTGTGCTCTGGAATGTATGAATGCATGTACTGTAGATACGCACTAAAAGTACTCAGCATTTTCATATAAATAAATGTGAATATGTTTTGCTACTCTCTATGCTTTTTGTGAAAGCTTTGGTGTTTGCTGCTCTGAACATAAACATATTTGGTAGCTCTTTCCTGATGATTTTTAGAGCCGCCAACAGAAACTCATAGGTAGAAAAAACAAGGAAAGACAGCCCATACCATTTGATTGACGAGCAGTCTTGAACGACAGCAATAAGCTGTTTACCGTTTGGGTAACACTTTATAATAACCATCATTAATAAATGGTGAATTGATAGTTAATTAAACATTACATAATAGTTATTTTACAGTTGACAAACAATGAAAAGATCAGTAATAATGTTAAGTTAATACAGAACAAACCATATAGTAGTAGTTTCTTGTTGCACACATTTGAATATTTTTTTTATACTATATTATGTATGTGATAATGATTCCCAAAGGATTTGTAAAACTTTAAGAAATCTTTTGTAAAACATCTACAACATCTACAACAAGATGGACCAGATATTTTATAACACTTAAAATTAACACTTAATGGGTAATAACTAGTTTGCAAACCATCTATAAACTATAATAATAGGTATAACTATAATAAGCTCTTATTATAATAGCCATTGCGGCTATTATTAAGTTGCAAAGATGACTGTAAAATCTTATTATATGGTTGATAAATACTTTGTAAACCACCTAACTATCATCTAAAGGTTAATTAATTATTTGCCATTTATTAATGATAGTTATTATAAAGTACCACAGTTTGTAGCCCTTCAATCCAAAAAGTCGTCAGTATTTTTGTGCCATGGATTCCCTGGCCAAATGTCCATTTTGTTTTCTCATAAGGTTTTTAATTTATAGAGAAAATACAGTCTGTGAGCCAAAGGAAATTG
Source organism: Myripristis murdjan (assembly GCF_902150065.1). NCBI lineage: Eukaryota > Metazoa > Chordata > Actinopteri > Holocentriformes > Holocentridae > Myripristis > Myripristis murdjan. The sequence goes on along the minus strand of NC_043995.1, from coordinate 5,247,496 downwards.
GACATTTTTTCTTACACCCATTAGCATCTCAGCTGCAAAATTTTCAGCTGTTATGGGCTTAAAAAAAGTATGTTGCTACAAGGAAACTACAGTGGCTATCAGAATAACAATTACATATTTAGGTACAGTGATTGTGCCAAGCTTGTTGCTCTGCTCTGCTCCATGTGCTCTTCACTATAGCTGTATCTTCGTGCTTTTATCAAGTAATTCCACTGCAGGAAATATTTCAGCGGCTGAAAAGTTCAGGCTCAAGTAGCTGCAGCTAGCTGGCTATGCAAGAGGAGTAGCTTAGCCACTTCGCTGGAACATGACCACCTGTTTTAGCCAAAAGTCCTAAATGTAGCTCTCTGCCTATGTTGACCACATGTGTGCTTTAGAAACTGAAAATGTGTATTGGACATTTGTGGACATTATTATTATTATTTTTTTTAACAAAACGTGATAAAAGCCTTTGATTGCGACAGTGGTTATTTTTTAAAATTTTCAAAGACCCTGAGGGAAAAAACGTCCAATTTCCTCCAGGTTACAAAAACACATTATCACTTGAACACTGTGAGAGCTTTGCACCAAGGATTTGGCTTAAAATGTAAACTTCTATATGGTTTTGAGGAGCTCTTTGTCTGTGTGTGTATGTTCCAGTGAGCTGTCTATACATGCTGTGTGTCTCCGGCCTGAGAAGGAGAGAGCTCACACCAGAGACGGCCTGTCCATCACCTCTCATCCTGCCGGCTCTTCTGAGGGTTGCTGTCCTGTGTGCTGAGAGGCAGAGGGTGAGGCTGGGGGTGAGGCCGGGGGGTGAGGGCAGGAGGTGCTCCTGTCCGGGCTTCCTGTCCTCCTGTCTGGAAACTCTCCAGGCCACACGGGAGCTCACGGCGCTGTCGGTGCTGTCGGACGGCCTGACAAAACCGGGCTGCCGTCACATTTTTGGTGTGTATATGGAAGTGTGGCTACTAGGTGCGGGTTTGTTTGAGTGTACACCTGTGTGTGTGTGTGTGTGTGTGAATGTGTGTGTGCGTGTGCGCGGGTGGGTGTCCTTGTCTGTCATGAGTGTCAGCATGTGTAGCATGCTTTTATCTGCACTCCTTCTGGGCCAACATATTGCACTCTCCCGCGGCTTAGACTCACAAATAAATAAAGCAGCATAAAATGAAATAAATATGCGAGTCTAGCCGTCAGGTCTGACAGGATAAGCAGCTCAATCATCAACCTGCCAGCTGTCAAATCCCCATCCCACGTTAAGGCCTGCACATGGCACACACACACACACACACTAGCATAATGCATAGGCAGTGACTTACAGGGTTTTTCCATTGGAATCGAACTGTGCGGTGCAGATTTGCATTTCCTTTACCAGTTTAAGTGTGCAGACTTGTGCCAAGCCAAGCCTGAGGTGGACCATCTTCAGAGTAGATTCAAAGCAGAGTCATCATTCATTGGTCAAATTGAACAGCTGTTAAACAGAGTTGCTCAGGAAATACAAAAGTGAGACTCGTAAAACATGACATGAAACTCATCTATCCATGTAAAACAATATTTTTTCAGCGAATCTCTTATTTACACTAATATTGTTCATGTGAAGGAGCCATTACAAGTTGGTCTAGTCGGTATATATTTTTTAAATGAAACAGCTGTGTGGGGCTCTCTTAGAGAAGAGAGGAAAAGCTAGTAAACATGCCCACACACAACTGGCGGGCTTCACTGTCAGTTAAAGAGACACTTTCAAGCAGGTAGCCCTGTTGCATTGGATGTTTATGCAAATCCAGCCAAGTCAAGCCAGCACATGTGTATGGAAAAAGTCCAGGACCATACTACCAGTGATTTTAGAAGTTTAGCGTAAAACTGCAAAATGTACATACTTGACGTTCTGCCAATCCGAAGGAAGCAGTTGTATTTTAGAACCCTGATATCCTTTGTCCTCCTGTTTATCCAGCCACTGGTTTCCATTCATTCCATTACAATATGAAAATGAACTTTCAGAGACTTCAGGTTTTCTTCACATCAGTATTCCATCGCCATAATAAAGTCATCTCTAAAGCCATTAGTTTTCCCTTAAAAGCAGCAGCACTGTTGTGTTTCGATGACTTGAAACTGTCTTTCTGCCAGAAAATAGTCCCAAGGGAAACGTTTGGTTTGCACAACAAATGATCAGTTCTGTGCTTTATGAATGTTCATGACTTTATTAGCTGCTGAGGCTGAACATTATAAGGTGGATGTTTCAACCGAAAACTCAGATGTGAAAAACTGAGGGATTTAGATTATATGCTGTGAAATCTTAAGTATCACTGCATAATTTGGCACAAAGGTGCAAAATGTAAAGGTAAAATGTGGTATGCGGTCCTTTCAAGAAGCCGGCTTGTAATCAGTGGTTACTGGTGAGAAAAGTCAATGAGCACCCCCCTCCTCTTTTTCAGTCAACTGGTGAGGTGCCCTTGAGCAAGGCACTAAACTCCCAGGGGGCTCAGAGGCTCTTCTCTAGTTTGGAGCTGGAAAAGAGGAAGGAGTTCAGTTACTTTTTGCTGGATAAATAAAGGTTAAGATAAAAAATAAGTGTGCATCTGCGTGTGGCAAGCATGCACATGTTACATGTGTTTGCACATTCCCATGCACAATCGATGAGTGCTGCATGAGATTCCTGTAAAAGCTGGACTGCACTCCCTTCCTCCCCACCTCCTGTTCAGCCTGTGGTGGAGGTCTGTCTGCTCCCTCCTCCCCCTCCTCCCCCTCCCCCTCCTCCTCCTCCTCTTCCCTCTCTCTCTGTCCCATAGCCTGCTGCTGGGTGGTGGATGACTGACACTGTCATAACGTCTGGCAGTCAAACAGACCTGCTCCTGATGGGTGGCGGCAAACGCAATGTGACACAGCCAGCAGTATCTGGTTTCTCCTGCACCGACTACATTTCATATGGCTCAGAGGGGCTTAGAGCGGCCACGGGGAGGGCGTCTGTGCGTGTGTGTGTGTGTGTGTTTGTGTGTGTGTGTGCGTGTGTGGGTGAGTGTGTGTGGCTGTAGGAGGTAATCGAGCACATGTCAGGAGAGAGTCTGAGAGGGGATGTGTACACTGAGGGACGACTGAAACCTGTCACATTGATTTTCAGTGGTCTCATTGCGTGTGTGTGTGCGTGTGTGTGTGTGTGTGTGTGTGTGTATAGTGTGTAGAATATAGGAGCATGTCCATGTTCAAAGCAGGGATGTTAAGTGTTTGTGCAGTCACGCTGTATGAGCAGATTGTTGCCTTCACTTACAGTACCATACCTGGTCTTATGCATAGAGCACAATGCAGGGAGATAATATAAAACCATGAATAAAAATGAAAATGTTTCCATTTAGTAGATTTTCAAAACATGGTGTTTTGAAAAACCTATAACCTTAAGGGGAAAAAAAAATCCCACCTGGCCCTATAAAATGAGCGAATATAAACCCTAATATTACCAATGCGTGAATCACAGTCACAGTGTGTGAATATGAGCTATCCTAGCAGACCAAATTCCACTTTTTTTTTTTTTTTCCCACATTTTTGACAGTGACGGTGTAATGATGTTCCCAAATCCCAAGTCCGTACCCAATTAACCCATCTCCAAAAAAAGAGGACATTCCAATCATTCCTATCTAGCAAAAAAAAAAAACAATCCAGTATAGATATGAAACAGCTTCTGTAGCGCAGGCGGGCGGAAGGAGCGATTGAATCAAATTAGGAACACTCATAAAACGGCCCTTAATGGGGGAAAAAAAAAAAAAAAAACGTTGTTTACAATTACGGGATTATTTTGTGCTGACAATCTTAAAAAGCACAATATTTGGAGGACTAATGAGGACATTTCATGAGAGAACTGTGTGAAAATGAATCTATGCAATGATTAATTTGATTCTTATATCTTTTACTGTTTTGATAGATAAAAAGAAAAAAAAAACATACCGCCTACCAATCGATTTATTGAATATACTGTACATAAGGTGTAAAAAAGGAGCACATAAAACAACAGAAAAAAATTAATAAATTCTATTTGCACGTATATATATTGCATGTATCTAGATAGATAGATAGATAGATAGATAGATGCATAATTTATTTATTTTCAATTTCTTCATCCATATTCTCAGATTGCATTGTAAGTCTGTGTGTTCAACAGACAAAATGAACCAGGAGCTTTCAGATAAAATGTCACCGCGATATGTCCTCAGGCTCATTTTAGTGTATAAGTAGCCACAGTATGGCTTGTTGAGCAACATGGGCAGAAGCATGACATCCATTCACCTACCTAGCTGTTCTTCTCCCTCCTCCTCCTCCTCCTCTATGAACCCTGCAAGCAGAAGATTCCCAGCAGAGGAAACACAGACGCTCTCCAGGTTCTGGGTTAAATACAGACACCACAGACGCCACAACACTCCCCCTATCATCTCCCTCCTCCTGCCATACATAGTGTGCCATCTTTTGGCCGCTCGCAGAACTGCCTTCTTCTCCTTTTCCTGCTTTCTTTTTCTTTTTTCTTTTTTCTTTCTTTTTTTTTTTTTTGCAGGAGAGGATCATAAAATCAGTGAAATAAAGTGAAATGGTTGTCTAGGGATGGATATGTCCCTCGCAACGTGAAGTGGAACTTGAGGAAATCGACGGATCTCCTGCAGCTTTTTTGCAGAGCGCTATTGCTGCAGGGCTCTTTTTCAAACCCTTACAATTTATACAGGCTCTCCAGCCGTAAAAACACACGATTCTGCTTTCTGATGTCTCACATATTAGTTCCCGATGAGAGGGCTGGATGAATGAATGCGCCGAGAGCTGAAAGTAATTACTGCGGTTAAAAACAATTACATATAAATATAACAACTGTGTGTAAATTCAACAGGATTTGTACTGTAGGCATGCTCTGAAGGTGTGTGTGTGTGTGTGTGTGTGCGTGTGCATGCGCTTGTGTGGCGTGTGTGAACGGGTGGAAGAGAGCGAGAGAGTGGGAGACATGCATGCATACACTTCCACACAGCAAAATACAGAGAGATAGAGATATTCACCTTCGAAGGGTCACTCTCCTCTTCCTGGCTCATTAAAAACAGCCCCATTAGCAGTGTTCCTTCAGAGCCTGACTGCCGACAGATATGTGAGTGTGTGTGTGTGTGTGTGTGTGTGTGCATTGGATGGTAAAGACGTGCAGCGTTTCGGAGGCCTCTGGGCTGCTGAAGAATACATTAAACAGCAAAGAGCCCCTCTCCTCTTCCTGACTGACTCCTGCTGGGACTACTTAGCATTTCTAGGGTGCAACTTCTCCAGCAAGCTTGTCAAACACTATATACAAATTGCAACGGAGCTAAATTGCTCCGTATATCGTTATTTAACTTTTGTAGTGGCGTGTGTGTGTGTGTGTGTGTGTGTGTGTGTTTGTGCATGTGAATGTTTGCCTTGGCCTGATGAAGGCTGTATTCCCTCGACACACTGTGGGCAGTGTCGCTAGGAGGGAGCACTGAGAGGTTTGTAAAATTGTGAAAAGCGATGTTCAAAGCTACCAATCCCAGAAGAGTCCAAAACAGCTCCACACAATCGTCAGCTCATGAAAATTCTGGCGTCGGTAATGTGTTTTCAGGTTGCAGATGGTAAGAGAAAGTTAAAACTTGCGCCTTGTGTTTTTACTCCCTGTTCCGGCGTCTCATGATCTTAAGAGAACCAAATAAATTGGAAATTGTAGCCACGAAAGCCAAAAGACATTTTGTCCTTGTGGCTCGATAAAGTAATGATTTGAGGTTAGAATGAAGAGAACCAGTCTCAGATCAGCTCTGGAAGTCGGGAAATATCTCCTCTCCATAACTTTTCTGTGTCTTCTCCGCTCTCCCACCATTTGGTCTGTCCTGGTGGTTTAATGAGAGGCAGTCAGGTTGATGTCAGGGATGCTTTAACTGGCAAGTACAGACACTGAGACTGTGTGTGTGTGTGTGTGTGTGTGTGTGTGTGTGTGTGTGTGTGTGCGCGTGTGTGTGTGCACATCGTTTCGAGAACCACTTTTTTATGAACTCAGGTCATTTTGCCAGTCCACTCCTCTTCAGAATGTAGTTTAGGATTAGGGTTTACGCTTATGGTTAAGATTGGGATTAAGGTCACACTTAAAGGGTTCCTATTAAAGGAATTAAGATTTTCCTCTACAGAAATATATGATTAAAGATATGTAATGAAGACAATATTAAAGTCATGAGGGCTTGGTCTTGTTCGGCTCCCCTCACCAAACAATCACTTCACTCCTTTCAAAAAAAGTGATTAAAATGGGACCTTTGAATTTCTTTAACTTTAGGGATAGCACTTGGCTTTGGGATTACAGTAGATTTAGGTTTAACGGACCTTACCAGTGATTTGGAATACTTGGCCCATTTATTACAATTTCCCCGCATTTAACATCACAAACAAACCATTGTGCAAATCATGCAGGGCTACTAAAGATTTCACAACATGTAATCAAAATCTCTTGATTTTCAAATCTGAATTTTTGGTTGCAGCCAGAAGTCATTGCAATTCATAAACCATAGAACTGATGATTGATTGGGTAAAGCAAACATTTCCCCTGGACTATTTTCCAGCACAGAGACCACATCACTCCTCCCAATTCATGAAAACACAACAGTGCTGCTGCTTTTAGGAAAACTAATGTGGATGACTTTATTATGGTGGTGGATTACTGGTGTGAAGGAAGTTTGCAGTCTCTGAAAGTTCAGTTGTGGAACAGATGGAAACCAATAGCTGGATAAAAGGGAGGAAAAATGATATCAGAGTGTCTAAACATTTTGTAGACATTACGCTAAACATGCAGAATCACTGGCATGGTCCTTTAAGACAGGGCATGTATCAGCAATTAGGGAGGATTAGGGAATGCATAAAGTCAATGGAGGTCCCCGCAAGGATAGTAATACAAACTTGTGTGTGTGCGCGTGTGTGTACATGTGTCCTGTAAGAGTGATAACAAATCGCCCCCCCTGCTCACCACCACCAGTCATCCATTAAATCTGAACCAGGACTCAAATACTTAACCCATCAGAGGTGCCGATAACGAGGAGCCCCATAGAAAATTACAGGGGAATTTAAGTCTGCTGGCTAATGGCATTGGCACCGACACTTTGCCAATACACATTTAGCGGTGTGGTGGTGCGGCTGGCCCGGGGTGCCGGCGGAGACTGACACATCTCTCTTGAGTCTGTCCAGGCGGGAGATTGGCCTGTCTGTCAGCAGCCAGGCCCCTGCCATTACCCATGATCACCCCCAGCTCTTCCTACCCTTTTAACGCCCCGCCGCCGCCGCCGCCACCACCACATCCACCCGCCCCTCTCCCTGCGCCGAAATACCCCCTTTACCCAAAACAATCCTCTGTGCTTTCCTCCCTCACTCCTCCGCCCTCACGCCACCTCAGTGTTGTAGTGTCATGAGGGAAAACAAGCACCAACATAAACAAAAATCTATTTGACTCGCCGAAAAGAATAATTAAGCTTAATTAATTATCATTAATTTGTTTTTTTTTTTTTTGTTTTTTTTGCAATTTAAGCATCTTCTCTACATATTCTTAACAAAAATATAAACACATGAAACAGTCACAGGTTTACTAAGTTACTGTTGACACACACACACACACGTAAGTATACATATCCACATATGTTTGAATTTATGCACATCCTTTAAAGAAAAAAACCTTGTAATATTAGCTCATGAAATATGGAACCAAAAGTTTCCATTCCTATTTTTTGAAATACCGAAGTATATCAGTTTGATCAGTTTGATGCCACTTAAATTATTATGGTGCATATTGATGGATATTTGCACCATATTTATGTCAGAAATAAACATATCAGTCTATATAGTTGGGTAAATTATAATCCATGCACTTCATGCCTTTAACATATCATAGAGTGATATCATATTGTGAAAAATGTGTGCTTGTTTTGGTTGATGCTGAACAACCTCCAACTTCAAATGCTTGCTGGGATAGGTTGACCTCCCCATAGAAGCACATGGGAAAAGCCCACTGCCCTTGAACGTGGTTAAGGGACCAAGGGACCGTCATTAATTGCCACGGAGGAAGGGGGGGTGGGGGTGGGGGGGGGGCAGCTTGAGTGTCTTTTGATAAGAAACACAATGCTCATTTTTCCATGCAATAATCTCTTCCATGTACAGATCTAAGGATGACTGAAAAAAAAAATAAAATGCCAGCATTTCTCCCGGCCCTGTTATCCTCCGTGATTTGGCTTTACTCGGGGAAGAATGTAGCACAGTGGGCTCTAAGTCGCTGAAGGAGAGGAGATGAAGGGTATCGGACAGCATTTGTTTCAACAAGAAGGGCCGAGGGAGATAGAGCAGGCGTTGAGCCAGAAAAGAGATGACCCCCCCTCTTCTTAATCTGCTGCGATGCTGATGTCAATTGGTAAAGCGTGTGTGACCGATAGAATAGATTCCCGACTTGAAGGCTTTATACCATCGTCTCCCCCTTCTCTAATTATTCTCCTCTATTTCTTCCTTGTTGTCTTTTTTAAAAGGAGCAGGGGTGGCAGTGAGAAAAAAGTAAAGTGGGACTGAAAGATTTCTGCCAAAAAAGTAACATGAAATTTAAGCTGTAAGAAGCAGCCACCAGCATTAGCTGGTTAAGTATCAGCAGCAGAGAGGGGTAATGAATGTGGAAGGGGAGACATATGAAATGTCATTAATGTTAATTCTAATCACTTTTGGCTATTAAGCACAAATTAGTGAAGGCGATGTTAAATGTCATGGTCTGTCCTGGGATTCGTATAAGAGAGGGTGGGGGCCAGAGAATAGGTTCTCATTTACATACTTAAGATCCAACTTAATTCTCATAAGGGGTGATGGAAAATGAAGCCGAGCCGTAAACCGATGACGATGACACGCAGCTCGAAACAACACAAATGTTCTCTGGCGGCTGATTCTTCATTGTTCGTGCTCAAGGTTATTTTCTTGAACTTGTCGTTGAACGTCATTCCCTTGAATAATTCTGCTCAGGCTTTTCCTCCCTCTGGCTTTAAGGTTTGCGCTATTTAAGACCAATCATGTCAGTGTGGAAAAGAATTAATCCTGCTTAAAAATATATTACATGACTAGAATGTATGTTAACATTTCCCTGATTCTGTCTCTGGATATAGACTTTGGTTCGGGAGAGCAGCAGATAGTTGAAGTAAATAATCATGTGGGCTGGATTTCAGTTCAGGAGGAGTTCATTGTCAGGTTCGCCTAAATTGCAGGCGTTTTGTTTTCATGTAGGTACGCTGCATCTGTCAAACATGTGAGCCTTGAACAATCAAGGCAGCGAACAATGCGGCATTTTGAAAAGGGAGTCGAGCTAAGGCCCCACAAAAACATGTCATGTAATTCGTTGTGATAGTCAGATTAACCTCAGTGTACCGCAGAGGCCTCTGCATTCTTGTCCACATTGTTCTAATGGCAGCCCACAGTCTTTGGGAATATCCTGTTTTTGCCTCCTCTCTCTCTTTTTTTCCCTCAGTGGCTGCAGTTGACTGTGGGAGAGTAAATAACATTTGATATGCATAAACAGCCCCTTCCTATTCATTACTGTCAGAGCGTTGGAGTGCAGGAGGCGGAGGTCAGCATGTGAAGGTCCTCCTCAGGCAGGAGAAACGCCTGTGGTAGCTGTCACTCCTCTACCCCCCCACCCTCCCCAATTCACCCCCTCCACCCCCTCCCACCACCACCTCTTCTTCCTCTCCTCCCTCCTCCACCACCAACCCGCCTCACCCCTCCACCACACCACCCCCCTTCACTCCCCTATTAGCACAGGCTCCGGGTCATAACCTTTCCGTGGCATTTTGCGATTCCACAACCCTTTGATTAGTGCAATATTTACATATTTCACAGTGGAGAGGGCGTTCTTGTGTCGCAGACACTTGAAGTGTTGTAAATGCGTTTGGCCTTTTGCCTGGGAAAATGCGGAGGAGTAGGACTCTCTGGTGGTAGCGCTAGTCAAGGCTGCCGTGCTTGTACACGCCATAGTGTGTTTTAAGTATATTTATACCCCCCCTACCTCCCCCTGACTGCAGCCCTTCGCGCACCACCACCCGCACTGCCGCAGCCGTCGTACATATACAAGTGCCATTTGGTCTGTGATGTGGCCCTTGTCCTCCTGAGGAAGGCCGTTTAGCAGCCATTAGAGGGGGATAGTGCTCCCTGGTGGCAGATACAGATCATGCCCTCTGACTTAGACGGTATACAGCAGAGCTGTGGAGGGTGAGATACAAAAAGGAAGACAGCTAGTCTAGAGGGACTTCAGTTTGATTCTCACATGCAGCAACAACACAAGAGATGGCAGTGTCAGGTTCAGAGCATGGACAGCACTGCATAATGCCCTGCAACAAGGGCTAGACTGATATAAATGTGTTTGCCAATCTTGGTCACTTGCTGCAAAATCAGATATCGGCCAGTCTGTGTCGTCCACTTCTGAAATGATGGATGCTCCTGTGAATATGATTTTTATTACTAAAGTCTGCAATGAAACTTGCCTCACGCTGTCCTAAGCAGCTGCTGACCAGCCTAAAAGACTTTCATCAGCTTGTACTTGAGACTGATATTGTTTTACACCTGTGATATTGTTTTAAACCTGTTTTTCTTTTACGCTGCCAATTTTACATCTGGCCAGGGACTATGGACGAAAACTAGCCTTCTGGCTAACCCCGGTATGTTTACAGTATACTGTTCATCAATATGCACTGTCCCTGACAAATAAACAAATAAATAAAAACAAATACATAAAATAAAATAAAGACTTTTATTGTCCTGTGATCCTGAAATGCTGTTTCAGAGGTTCCTCCACCCTGATAAAAATAAAACTCTGAAGGAAACACTTTGAAACCTGTAATGTTTTGGGCATGAAATTGGTCATAACATCAACACAAAATATTGGCTGTCAGTGGGTTAAATTAGTCTTGGCCTTCAAAAATAACATAATATGAAGCCTTGTTGTAAGCATCCAGGTTTAGGCTATAAACAAGCATCTGAAAAGACCTGATCCATGCGTCTTGGTACAATGAGAGAAAAGTTGCACACAAATACACCTATGGCTATACGTCTGCGATAGAACCACAAATGCTTTCTTAGACAACCCACAACAAAGCCATGAAGCAAAAAAAAAAAAAAAACACTGTGTTCGCCAACAGACCTATCCATCAAGACAGAGTCAGCCTGACTCTGACATTAGGCAGATTTCCCCCCTCAGTCAGTCACTCAGTCAGTCAGTCAGTTTCTTGCTGCTGTATGACAGAAAGGAGAGATGTCAGTGAACAGGTTTTTCAGGGAGCTCAGGGCCGTCACGTCTGCCTTCCCGGTGACTGATGAGGTTGGGAAGAGTGACGGGCAGCTGCAGTCTTTTCTCAGCCCGCGGGCCTGCCTGGCATTAACATTATGTGCCATGTTCTCAGAGGGAACCTGTCACTCAGCCGTCACTCAAACAGACAGACAGATGGCGCACATAGACACTGAACATGAAAGAGACTGGCAAAGTAGCGACGAATCCCTAGGTGGTCCCTCTGTAGTTGAAGGGCGAGGGGTTCTCATCACCGTCACCCGGCAGCTCGATTTCAACCGCACGGCCACACATGGACATCAAGGCACCGGCCGAGCATCAAAGTCCCATCCATCAAACGCATCACATGCTATGAAAGGGTACAGCTTGCAGTAGGTCTGATGTGTTTTCACCTCATCTTCAGGAATGATGGTCATCTAGTCTTTCTTCTACCAGATGTGTAGACATTGTGGGGGCCTCGATCAGACCCTGAAGGCCTCAGAAAGTGGGCAAGTCAGTGCTAAGAACTGCAGGCCAATGGCAGAGTTTGATTGACCGAGTTTATGAGTGAGCTTTCCAAAGTGACCAGGGATATACAGTGACTATGCTGGTCACAAAAGGGTAGGGTTTGAGATTCCGGTTTCTGGATACGGATGTTTTTCGATTGACACTCCAGATTTTACCTATTTCAAACAGCGGCAAGCATTCATTGTCGTCCTTAGAATAGTTTTACCTTCAGGGTGGAAAATCCTCTGAAACAGCATTTAGACCATCATGGGATGCTACTGAACCCCAGACAAATGACATTCTTTTAGGGTATAAGCCCTTTGAGATGGGGTAACCCACCTACCTATTCAATGAAAGAGGACACTTTGTGATAGACTGCTGCCTCAATTACTGTGAGCAATTAAATGGATTAAGAAATCGTGAAAAGATCTCGATCATATCAGAGGTGAAAATCTGTAATTTAATACAAGATCTGTGTAACCTTATCTAAGAGGTGATTGACTCGCCTTTGTGTCTCTTCTGACACAAGAGGACAGTAATGTGTTGGCGCTCCCTGGAAAAGATCATTTATGACAAATCAGGACAGCTTGTGTGTACAGTGCTGCCAATAAGAAGAGCAGATGGCAGTGAGTGAACCTAGACCAGACACGGGCCTGTGAGACACATAAGACTACAAAACATTCTCAATTTTTAATCCCATCAATATTCAGAGACAGCAAGCTGCAAAGTTCTTCAGAAAGTTCACACCGGCAGTGTAAGAAGTGAAAAAAAAAAAAATCGGCAAACTGTGAATCTGTGAAGCTTTTTCATCTAAACTTGGAACTGTTCAGTCACAGTGGCTGGGTAAATTCAAAACAAACAGGCACAACCAGATGAAACGGAGCCAACAGGTGCCATTTTGTTTGTCTTTATTGTGGACATGACATTACATCTTTTTGAAATGATGTACAAAAGTGTAACAGAACTGAGAATGGCTCAGACGAGGTAGAGCTTTCACATCGGCTTGCTGGCTTGAAAACTACACAGTATAAAAACAACCGAACAAAACAACCCAGAAAAATCAAAATTAAACAAACACTCCTGTCTGCCTCTGTCCTCTTATCGTTTTGAAGTGATAATAAATACAGATATCAACCAAATACATTTTGAATAATAAGCCTTCTAAAGTAAATTAATCACGAAGTCCATGACAAATAAAAAAGCAAAACGGACACAAATAATACAACTTAAGAGGCATGATAAAAAAACCCAACCAAAGAGAAAAGAACAACACCTGCCAGCCCCTCTGGGAGGGCAGCCTTGACTAGCTACTGAATAAATCCTAGGGATTAGCAAAGAGAAAGACTAAAAACACACTCTTACATCTTCATGAAAAAATAAGCACTGCTGCACCTAGCATTATCAAACTTTCCATGAGGAAACATAGCTAATAAGCTGTGCCATACAGCCATCACAGAACAAATTATATTCGATCATCATGAGAATCTATGGAATCATCAGAATAAAAAGCCTCTAAACCAGAAATGACATTGAAGTGGATTAGCTGGCACCATTAAAAAGACATTCACACAAAAACCTTAGCTAGAATTGGACAAATGAAAATGGTTAAAGCAGTAACCTAGTCTAAGTGCACTAGTAATGCCATTTGGTTTCTAACGCTGTATATAAAGGGTTTGGTAAGAGTGGAATACAGATATACAGTTTATATTACACACACTCTGTCCTGCTCCATGTCTTCATAGGTTTGTTTTTTTTTTTTAAGTCACACTTCGGAGTACAAATTCATAATTGAGGAGTTAATCTTAAAGGGAATTCTGTACAACATTGGTATTAGTACTACACTAACTCGGTAGGCTAGAGTATCCATTTCAAGTATTTTCACTACCCACACCTTCAGTATACACATTTGTGTAATAGGTATATTCAAGCACACAACATTGTATGCATAACCAAACAACCCACTGGTTTAGCAACCGTTTCATCGTGTGTTCATGTAAAAACTACTGAGGTCTCAAAATAGACGTGGAATACAGTACTCTGTATGCTCCTTTGTCTGTCTCTGGTTTCATAATTGTAGACTTTTGAATCAATGCGTACAAAAATTGTCTCTCTAAATCGACAGGGGCGCTTTTGCAGCGCCGCGTTACGTTTGCACCGGCTGCAAACTTGCTTTTTAGTCTTCCTGTGGTTTTTATTTCCCCAGCTTGTCCAGGCATAGACGGGCATGGCTTTTTCAATCTAGGAGGCTGTTGTTGAGAGAAAACCAAGAACAGGACATGCAAAAAAAAAAAAAAAAAAAAAAAAAAAAAAAAAACATATCTTTTCCAAGCAGACAAGAGCAGTCCTCACTTCAGACTGGCTGCAGCCAAAAATCCAAATAAGCTTTCATTGCAAAGGAGGTAGGCTAGTACACAAAGCAACTAGAGGGAGGCTGGATTATACATAGAGGTTACTCAACCCCTTATAAAGTATGCAGAGGTTTTAGCAGAATGAAAGCGTACACACATAAACACACGCACGCACACACACACACACATACACACACACTTACACCTCTGTGAAGGCTGTGATGGCTCTGCAATTCAATAGGCTTCAAAACAACATCTCTATCTCCTGTATATCCCTGAAATCTGTGGAAGCCTGACCTCTGGACTTCTGGCTGCCCTCTCTGATCGCCTCCTCTCTCTGTCATCCCAGGATCCATCACTTCACATCACCATTAAAGGACTCCAACCACTTTTGGGGGTTTTTGGTCCATTGGTACCCTTACGTAATATCTGACAAGAGGATTTGCACCAAAACCATCCACTGCACGTTAATGCTTTAACATAAAACATATTAAGAAATTGCAGGCAATTAGCATGCTTCAAAATATGAAGACAATGCTTTTATTGATCCAACATTTAATGTTCTTTTTTTTATATATATATATATATATATATTATTATTTTATAACCTGTAAATTCATAGCCTCTGAAAACAAAATTTAGGGTGCTTTTTCTTGCCAAATTTTCTATCTATTTATTATCTATCGATTTCCAAAAAGGCCTAGCAGATTCATACAAATATTATCAAAATGAACTAACCAACCAGATTTAGAGCTGCTGTTAGGATAAAACATGTTCATTATGGTTGCATACTGTATGCTAAAGAACATATAAAAGAAGTAAAGGAAATTACATCATAGCAACAGCATTCTCAATTTGCATCGGTGCCAAACTCGGGGCCGCTAATATTGAAAATAAATGGGATAGGCATGGAAAACCATTATACCTATAACATTTGAAATTTAAAACTATATCAAAAAACACCTTTTAAACAATATATTAAATGTGAGCTGCGTAGCAACATAACAAACTACTAATAATTCCAACAACTTTCTTCCTTTGTATGTTCTTTGTTGTACAACAAAGCATGAGCAGAGCCATCTACAGGTCAGTGAGATTATTTTGGAGCCAATCCTCTAATTAGATATTAGGTAAGGTGACCAACAGACCAAAATCACAAAAGTGAGGGGTCCTTTCGGTCACCAAAGCAAAAGTAAGAAATTTTTTTTGATAGCTAAGACTGGCTGTGGAAATATACTGTACACAAATTCAAGCTGATCTGTGTGAGCAACAGTCTTCCTGCGGTTAACTCCGTCCTGGAGTGTAATTCTAAGTTGTCAGCGGGGGAAACCTTCCCTCACATCGCGGAGTTACAGAGGAAAAGTGCCTCCACTCATCCCTTCCTCTTAAATGGACAATAATTGAATGACCATAAAAACGGCACGCTCATTTATATCGGCTATTAAAAACGCACACTCTTTTTAATGAGCACTAAAGCAGACACCCCCATTAGCTCTTTCTCTCTCTCTTCGACTCGGACTCTACCTCTCTCTCCCGCTCTCTCTCCCTCTCTCTCTAATGGTCAGCTAAACAGCCTCAGACTACAGAGAGTGGTCACTTCACTTCAGCTCCTGACATTACACTTTAGAGTGGAGAGAAGTGAGTTTTACACACACACACACGCACACACACGCACACACACACACACACACACGCACGCACGCACAACTTCATCTTCAGCTCATTGACTTAGAAGTGAGAGTCCAGAAGAAGTGAACTTGCGATGTGCCAGTCGAGTGTCGATGAATTACAGAGTATCTGTTTCTTTTTTTTTTTTTTTTTTTTTTTCTCTTGCTCATCCACGGTGCTGTGAGTTAGGGGATTGGTGTCCTGAGGAATGCACAAACTCTTGTATAACAAAGAAAATAAAACACACAGGATGAAAAATTGAGGGTGGGGGGGGGTCAACTCCAAGGGTCCCGCCATGCCACAGTCCGTGTTTAAAATCGCTTGCAGTTGCACAGAGTTCCGTTTTTGTTTTTTTCTTTTTCTCTATTTTCTTTTCTTTCCTTTTTTTTTTTTTTTTTTTTTAACTTGCTCTCTATTTAAAGCTGCACCAGGTAACTTAGCGCATTAGCAGCCCGAGGTAACTGTTTTACTTACGAGGACTTCCAGGCCAAGAGGTCCTCTGGGTGACAACAGTAAACTGCACACGTCAAACCAGCCAGTCTGTTACCACGTCGTGCCGCCAGGAAACCGAAGGGACAAGAAAGCAAAAAAGATTTAAAGTTGGCGAGTCCGGCTTCCCCCTGGACGGAGCCTCGCGCACTGCTGTTTAAGAGACACTTTGCATTTCATCTTTCAATTTCAGCATGTCACTCCCCGTGGGTGGAGAAGTGACCACACCTGACACCAGAATTTCATTTGGGCAAATAGAGTCAATCTATGGCATCTCAACATGGGGAGAGAGCGCACTATTCTGTGTTGCAGCCCTGGGTTATGATTTTATTTATGATTTTAGGCTGACGACACACAAGTACTTTTATATAAAAATTTGCCTAGTGCAGCTTTAACATTTTTTTTTTTTTTTTTTCAAGAAACACAACAAATCGAGAAGCCTCATTGTAGAAAACACCTCTTAAGCTCGCCTATTCTCGAAGGATCATTCAAGGTTCACAGGTTTGTCACCCAAAGATCCGAGTCTAGGGTGCCGATGTTGGTCTTATTTTGAGGGATGTTGGTGGTGTTTTTTTTTTGGGGGCGGGGTGATCCCTGACTGTTCTGGTCCCCAGGTTTTGTCGGAGGGTTTACTGTTGTTGGTGTTGTTGTGGGGTTGGTGGGTGTTTGGCAGCCAGCACTCCTCGATCCTCCTGGCCCTGTAACGGGGCTCTGCTCTCTGGGTACTGGCCGTTGTCGAAAGGCATATGGTGGACGCTCTGGACGTGGGTCTTTAGGTTCCCTTTCTGAGAGGCTCGGTATGGGCAGAGCTGGCAGCAGAATGGCCTCTCCCCTGAGGAGAACACACAACGTTGAAAAAGTCAGCGAGAGGCCAGAAGTGACGTCACACACACACACACACACACCCACACACAGGGTTTATGAGGTGTAGAGAGGACAGGACTCTCCTCTGGGAATTTTGAATATGGGGGGGGAATTCACAAGACACAATGCCAACCAAGGCCAAGTCTTGGCGAGAATGAAAAAAAAAAAAAAAGTGGAAAAAAGGAGCGCACACGTAGACGAACATGAACCGAGACACATGATGGCATTCAGCGAGGACGGGGGAAAACATTATGCAGGTCGAGAGCAGCGTTCACATTTAATTTCTTACACCTAATTTCACTTAAAAAGTTAACTTTGCGCTTCTGTCCTGACCCAGATGGACTAACTCTGATTTCCTTGCCTTCTCTTTCCTGCCATCTGGAGAGGAAGGCCACACATCCCCCTGTCTGAGCAGTCCTACTTTCCTCCCATGTATTTCTCTCAATCAGCCGGGCCACCCGATGCCACACACACACACACACACACACACACACACACAGACAAACACACATAGACTCCACACACACCCTATACACTCTACTCTCTCTTCTAATTAGACTGACCTACAATGGCACAGACACCTCGGAAAAAAAATAAGCAACACACACCTGAACAAAACAAATGAGATTGCCATTTAATTGCACCTAATTATCATTTTGATAAATGGAAGAATATCAAAGCGGGAAAACAAATGACTCCCCGTACCCCCCCGCACCCCCTCTCCCTAAAGAAGAAACAGGGAAATATGGCTGTTATCATACATCATCAGAAACACAACAGAGAGAAAGAGGGGGTTGTGAGGAAAGAGAGAGAGAGAAATAAAAACAAAAAAAAAAAAGGCATAATTAATCACGGAAAAAAATCTAAAAAAGCAGCTGGAACGACGGCGAGGGTGAGACGTGAGAGGAAAGCGAGAACCTCCACGACATCGTCCTGCGAGGAAACATCGCTGACGGGACCGGTGCACTACATTACACTAAAGGTTATCGTCACCGTAAAGCAGCGCCAACACTACATCTAATTGGACCCCTCCGCTGCGCCCGCTCCCATCATTCATAGCGTGTGGTAAACCTGAGTGCATGTGTGTGTGCGTGCGCGCGCGCGCGTGTGTGTGATGTGTGTGATTAATTAAGATGGAGGTGCACCGTGTACACCCCGGCTCTCTCCGAATGTCAAAGCAGAACAGATTTACTCCTCCATTTCCCTCTATTGCTGCCTAAATCCCTCTCTCCGTCGCTCTCGGAAAACTCGGAAAAAAATATCGCAGGGAGCCAACATGGCCGTTTTTTTACACATCTGCAAGTTTGGCAAATTGGAGGAACAAAGCCGCTTTAACACCCGGTGTTCGAGCGGTAATCATCATGGTTATTGTTATTGTTTTGCCGGTTTTGTCTCCATTTTTGGTGCTAAGTCATGCGCTGTGCTGCTCACTGCACTTCCCAGAGATCACCTGCCAATCAAACTGGGCATTTTAATTTGTTTTTGGGGAGATTTGCTGTTGTTAAAGTTTTGGTGTCTCTTTTGTTTGGCTGTACAGTCTTGGTGGCTGTCGCCGCTCGTGCTGACTACCCAATCCTTCATCTGTTTATCCCAAACAAACCAGAAATATAAAATCAGTCACTTCCTGTGCAAGGATTTTCCTGACACAGAATGTTTAGAAGAGCAAATTTAAGGGCTCTGCACATGTTAAGACGTTCATATACAGGACATGGAGTGAATCACCCCGACAGCATGCATTGTTTTACTCGTATCACAGCCACTAGCCAACAGTTTAGAAATAGGAAGAGTTAATTAATTTAGGGAGCAATGTGCGCTGAAAAAAAAAAAAAAAAAAATCCAAAATTTTGCTCCACTATTTTCATTTATGTCTAATATCTTGACCAGGACACAAAGATGCTACCAACTTACTTTGTTAACATTATTCAATTTGCACCATGGGATTATTGACATTTTGGATTTGGCAAAATGAGTTATACACAGCACATTATCTGCACAAAAATATGTCTTGGCTAGCTCAATAACAATGTTAATATTATGCTGATGTTAACTGCTGGAAAATGTTTACAACATTTTTGAAGCAATCAGGATTTAAAAAATGACGCAAGGTGTGGCGGCTAACAAATAGTAGGCTAATGTAGCTAACATTACATAATACAACTTGTTAGTCATTAGTGTATTATTAATATAGGTGAGCTGCTAGTTTTATATGAGCTAAATATATTAGTAAGCTTAAACTGTTAGTATGTTTGAGGTGTCCCAATATATGGCTTTAATGGACACCCTCCACTGAAATGGACACCGTCCGGCCAATCAGCTTCAAGCATTCATAATCATTTGAGTTTTGAAGCCAGCAGGATTTTAAAAACGGGCCGGGGTGTGGAGGCTAATGGCTAATGCAGGCTAAGGTAGTTAAGGTAAGGCAACTAGTCAGTGCAGCGGTTTATTGTTAAGTTTTATGTTGTGAGGACTGACATAGACTAGTGGTTTAAACACTTAACAGGAACTACATTTGAGGTGACCAGATGTATAGTTTTAATAGATCCCCTCCAGCCAATCAGATTCAGGTGTTCCAGGTGGCCATGGCAACGTTGTGATAGAAAGTAACAAAGTTTCCATTTACTAACATGAACATATCGAGGATTGTTACTTTAAGGTAAAGCCTGGGTGATGGGTCTGTATTCAGATAGAGCAAAAACACCTCAGATCCATGGCCATATTAACAAAGTGTGACAAACAAGAAAATTAACAAGATTAACACAATTCAGGCAGCAAGCAGCTCAGACAAACATTAAGGTTTAGAAATGCGTGGCCAGGATGCTGGTGGATGGGGAAAAAAAAAAAAAAAAACACAGCGTTTGCCAGTTTTAAAGGGTGTAAATATTACATCCTTTAAATTGACGTGTGCAGCAGTCTGCAATTTGGCAAGGAAAAGTGAAATCTGATTTTAATATCGCCACTGTCAGTTGGAAAACTTCAAATGTCAACTTTTCAGGGCCTAGAAAAAAAAAAAAACACCCTTGTTTTTAGCTTGAGCAACATGGATTTAAGGATTTTCAGTGCTGTTTGGAACGGTTCATCAGGTCATAGAAAACCATCAAATCCTTCAAATGCAAGCGAACTCCAAAAATGGAAATAGAAGGTGTTTTTGTGACAGCAGCAATAGCCGATTATGCCGGCTATGCATTTTAATGTCAGATGGTAAAGGTGATTGAGCTAAACAGTGGGTCTATGAAAATGCATATGGTGTTAATGTCAAGTACAAAGGGGGGGCGATGCATCTCGAGCAGCGCTGATCAAAGACGTGAAACACAAGCAGAGTGAATGTTACACACACACACACACACACAAAAATAAAGGTGCGACAGAGACATGCGTGCACAGGGTGGGACACAACAAGAGAAACATGCAGAAGCGGTGAGGGAGCCTCAGTGATTAGCCATCGTGGCACATACTTGTTTGGGAGCTTCAGAAGCGGTGGTGTGAGCGTCAGTACCTCTGTGGAGTCCGTTAAAATCAAACCCAACTGTGGGGGAGAAGGAGGAGGGGGGGGAGGGGAGAAGGAGGAGGAGGAGGAGGAGGAGGAGGAGGAGGAGGAGGAGGAGGAAGGGGGGGGATTCGGTTAAAAGCTCTACCAAATCTTTCCATTCACCACACAAGCATCTTTTTTTTTTTTTTTTTTTTTTTGTAATTTATTTTCCTTCCACCACCAGCAGCAAACAGTAGCATTTGCCACCAGCGCCCTTGCTAATAGAGGGGAGCTGGCAGAGATGATGATGGTGATGATGATCAGGATGATGCCGACGACGATGCTGCTGATGATGATGATGATGATGGAACCTGGTGGAGGCAAGCCAGTGATTTAATATGACGCATGTTAATAGAGGCCTCGGGGTGGCTGGCCTTTTCTGTGTGCGCACGTCCACGCTGAAGACAACCGTCGGTGACAACATTAATTACAGCCTCTGCTGCGAGTTTTTACAGTGCCTATGCATGGGTGTGTGTGTGTGTTTGTGTGTGTGCATGTGTGTGTTTACAATAGGGCTGGGGGTGCTGCTGAGCACTGCATCACTTACCATTTGGCCTCTGTCACTTAGAATCACTGGCTGTGCCACATATCATTCACACTCTCTATAAAGAAGCTACTTATCTCACTGTCTGGTGTGATCACTGCCGCCTGGGCTGATGAACATGGCAGGACAGGAGGAGGAGGAGGAGAGGAGAGGAGAGGAAGGCAGAGGAGGACACAGGAGGAAAGGAGAGGATGAAGGGGAAGAAGGAAGGAGAAAGGAAAGGAGAAAAGGGACAGTAGTGGGGAGAAAAGGAGAGATGGGAGGAGAGGAAAAAGTGGGATGTCTAAATCAAGCTGTTTAGTGAATGGCATCGGGACGCATGCAAATGGATGCATAACGTTGGCATGGACAAATGTTGTTCTGCTTCATTAGAATGCGCAATTCCATCTCTCTAATTGACATGTGATTAATAATGTATACAATTTGTCACAGGTCAGTATCCTGAGCAAATCATGTTTCAGTTTAAAAAATAGAGACAGCTGCCCGGCCCAGGGCAGGGAAGGACTCACAGACCGGCTGTCACACTCAACTGAACAAAAAGACTCGGTGTTGATTTATTTTGGAAAATGCGGGAAAGTAGCAGACGTATGGCGAGTCAGACGATGAAATATTGTCGGGAATGTGAATCCTCGTGCATATTCTCCTATATCTTATGTGAGCGCTGGCGGGGGAATAAATAGGCGTGAGGGCGATGATGTGTGTGCACAAGGTGGCACGTGAATGAATGGATGTTGCGGGAGTGGACAAAATACTGGAAATACCAGACAGTAATTGAATACCAAGTATTTAATGAGGAGTGGGAGTCACGTTTTGCATTAATAGCAGCTTCAGACCGCGCTGAAAGACTGTCATACGAATCCTGAAGTGTGTGTCATGGGATATTGGACGCCGCTTCAAAGAGGAAGTTTTGAAATACCAAAAATATCAGCTATTATCCCAACTACAACTTCTGTTTTGTTCTGCTAAAGCAGTTTATCCGTGTTTGTCATATTTTCTCAGACTTCTCCACTTCCATTTGCAATTTTTTTTATGCATTGCAACTCTGTCACTGACTGTCTGGCCTCATTCAAACTCTGCCAGTTGCCTCATGCTGCTTTGAAAACTCATATGAAAGAGCTGATGGCCAGACCTATCCCATAGCTGACACATACTGCTAATTATCATTGGAATTAATAGGACCGGCCCGCACAGCTGCCGTTATAATTGTCATTTAATTACTTCGATTTTTTTTTTCATGTGGTGTTTCTGTTATTTTGTCCACCACCCCTGGTTGTTTGTGTGTGTTTGAATGCAGATCTGTGTGTTTATGTGAGTGTATTATGGTTATTTACCTGTATGGGACCTCATATGAGTGCGCAGGTGGCTAGGCTGACTGAAACTCTTGCCGCACTCATGGCAGACATACTGTCCCTGTCGCATGAGAGACCTCAGCATCCCTGAGCACACACACACACACACACACACACACACACACACACACACACACACACACACACACACACCACAAACAAACATGGAAAGAAGGAACACACAATTAGACAAAGTACAAAACCAGCAAAATGTACAAAGCTGTTCTTTAAGGTGAGAGTAGAGGGGGTCAAAACAGGTACATGTTAAAAATATAATTTGTTTTTTAAGTGTTCATTAAACAGGGACGAAGCAGTTCTTGAATACATTCGGTTTAAATAAACAGTTCTTAATTTATAGCTGTGTTTATATATAGATGTTTCTGCCCCATAAAGAGGGATGTCTCCAGCATCTAGCCATGCATTTCAGCTTCTCCTGAATCACAGAACTTTCTTGAGCCATAACACCTCGAGGATATGACATGAAAAAAGCAGGAGTTTTGCTTTAATCCAGTGGCTCTCAAAGAGGGGTCTGGGGACCACCTGGGGTCCTTGAAGGAGTTTCCAGGGGGTCCGCCCAGCGAATAATTTCACTATAAATTAATTGACCTGGTGAATGAATACAAGTTACTACTCTAATTTTAGGTTTTACCTATGACATGATGTTGCAATCCTGTCGAAACTAATGCAAATAAACTATTTTAGCTCATGAAAGGCAGTGACTGGTAACAGAAAGGCAGGTAATGAATATGGTGGACAACAATAATAATTATAAAAAAACAAAAACAAAAAAACTATGCACATTGCAAAATCATGATATTCACAATATTCAAAGCAGGTCAACAACTTTCTGGCTTACCCAATTTTTAATGGGGCATACACTCTTCAAAAAAGTCACATGTGGAAGTCCCATGTGATTTCAAAGCAGATTTTTACTCCATAAGTGTGACATCACATGATGTGATCATAAACCTCAATTCATCGGTGAAAAGTGCTTTTTTTCACATGTTCATGTCGTATTACATGGGACAATGCTTTTTCCACATGTGTAAATTTGCATTCAAAGAGGCAATTCACAGGTGTCACTTTCACCAAGAAAATGACATGTTCACATCAGAAAACGCACGATGAGTACACTTGTGCTCGGGGGGGTTTTTCACAAGTGACGTTTCTGTAAAGGGTAGAGGAAGTGGTCTCGCGCCTTCATTTCATTTATCCACATTCTGTCATGGCATGAGTGAATGAAGACGTAAAGGTCGACGATGTGTAGAAATTGAGTCGGTGCACATAAGCTCGGTGCCTGGCTGGAGCCGTGGAGGTAGGTAGCGTCAGTAGTGGACTAGTGCAGGCATCATTAGTATGTCTAATGTGTCATTATGAGCGGCTAGCTCCGGGGGCTGGACTGCAGCTGTCACACAGCATCATCTCAGAGGCTGACAGCCAGACACACACAGCGCACACACACACTGCATAAATTACAGGCAATTAAAACGCCCCGGCTGTGATGTGCCCGCTCCGCTGCCTGTGTGTCACATGTCAGGTGTGTGTGCATGTGTGTGTGTTTGGTCCAGGGGAGAAAATAAAAAAAAAAAAAAAAAAAAAAAAAAAAAAAAAAAAGAGTGCATAGGTTGTGGCTGACATTGGCTGCATTTACATGTGCACAACAATGCGACAGTACTTCTGTTACATGCATGGGGCAAGTTTGCACGTTGGCAGCCCCAAATGGAAAAGAGAGGGAATGTTGAAATCTTGGCGACTTAAATATCCAGAAATCCTATAATCTGTCACCAGTAAACTAAATGTGTTTTTTTCTTCTTCCTAATGTGAAGAGATTTAGTCATCATATGGTGAGTTTAGCTTTCATTTTCAAACTTTCTGTTTACAAGACATTGTGTACTTTGCCCCTACATTACGATTAATCACCAGAATTGCATTTGGGAAAGCTATTGTATTTAAGACAGTTCAGTCGTTTTTTTTTTTTTTTTTATGATTTGGTAAACCTCATTATTTTCTGATTTGCGTGTTCCATGTGGTAACTGCAAGCATTCAAACAAAAATGACCAAAAAAACATGAGCTGCATTGCCACTACACATATGCACACTGATCACACTTAAAGCATCCCTTGTTGCTGCTGTTGCTGTTATATTTCTGTGACTAAGAGCACTAACACAATCAGAGCATATGCAGGTTTCACCGAGCTAAATTTAAAACTTGATTAAAGTTCATAATGCTGGCTGAAATTGAATTTAGAGCTAAATTTAGAATGCAGAGAAACAGCTGACAAAAACACCCTGTATCTGTTAGAGCACACTTGGTAAACTACAAATATTAACTAGAAATTGTTAAGCGACATGGAGTCCACTAGAGTTTAGTACAGCAGATCTAACCCTGTTCTGTATTCATCTGAGAGTTTGCACGCAGCACCGAGAAACCTGTGACTACATGATGAATAAAATACCTGCAATGGCTATATATTTAAGCCACTTTTTAGGACCTTAAATGTAAGAAATTTTTCAAATTATTCAAGGAATCATGGATATTCTGGAGTATGTCTTTTCCAAGGGTTCTACCTTTGTCAAAATATCACCATAATCACGTTAGAATGACACTTTTTTTTGCATCCATGTAAATGTAGTCAGGGCAGCGGGAGGCACGAGGACAGCAGCGGGAGGACGAGGCATTTGAAGACGACTGGATCTGTCCAACGATGTCATGACCACACACACACACACACACACACACACACACACATCCACGCAGGCATGCATACACTCCTGTTGACCTCTCTTGCTGGCAGATAACAGGCCTCAGGGAGGAGGGCTGGGCGGGAGGGGGGCCTACCGCACAGACCCCCACCACCACCACCACCACCACCAAACACATCAACTCCCCAAGCACTGAGCCTGGCATATACCTGGGCAGTGCCCACTGGTTGTGTGTGTGTGTGTGTGTGTGTTTATGTATGAGTGCGTGGGGCGGGGGGTTGAGGACAGCAGGACAGGGAGGACAGGGAGGTGGAGGAGGTGACAGAGAGTGTCTCTGGCAGCTTTACTGCTGGCCTCTGGATACTCTACATCTACTCTGGGCCGCCAGCCCTTCTCACTGATGCACTAATGAAAGACAAGACAGAGCTGGACGGAAAACACAAGCAGACACACACACACACACATGCACACACACACACATACGCATTAGGGAGAGAGAGAGCCTCGGTTGCACAAAAAAGGTCACTTTATAGCATGTGACTCAAAGGGCTAAGGCGGAGCGTGACGATATGCGCCTGGACGGGTGACAGCGATGTCATGCGTCTGCTCTGGGGCTGTTGTCTTTGACCCCTGGCTCCGCACAGCCCCACTTGACCTTAGAGACGCAACTGAAAAAATGGACAAATAATACGGATGTTTGGTAATGACCATTTCCAAAGCAGCTGGTGGGGTAATTATTGTGTCTCATCTCTCTCTCTCTCTCTCTCTCTCTCTCTCTGCCTCCTACCTTCTCTCTCTCTGTTTTTCCTCCCTCCATTCGCATCTGTGTGAGTCTCTCATCAGGCAGAGCCATGACCTAAACAGTTTGTGACAGCTTTCTGGGAGAGTGGAGTTGGAGACTAGGCATGCCTTGCAGACCTGAGAGTAGCAAAGGTTCTCTCACGTCTTTCACAGCAAAAAAAAAAGGCACACTCACACACACACACACACACACATACACTCTTCTCGCATCTAAAAACCTAAGCACATATGGACGGACACACACAGACACACACTGCCCCAGATAGAGCCTTTTATCATACCTCATGAACATGCAAGCACACGTATGTGTGCTTCTTTAATGCATCTCTTCTTCATTATTTAAAACCTTGTCAGAATGGAGCGCTGTGTCTGTGCGTGCACATGTATGTGTGTGTGTGTGTGTGTGTGTGTGTGTGTGTGTGTTTGTGTCAATCAACTCCTGCCAGATGGTGTGAGTATTTGTGTGAGACTGAGAGGGAGAAAGAGAGAACCAACAGCGTGCGTGTTTCACAGAAAGGGTGAATATATACATCCAGTGGCATGTGGTTCATACATTTGATGCGTATCAATGTCAGTGCAGATGTCAGCCCTGTCTCTTCCCATAGTTTGTCCAGATGTTTTAGTGTAGAGTAGCTGAACACATGAATTTGACCGTCAGTCAAAACTCATGTTTTGGCCATATGAAGGCATTCTGTATGCTTTGGCATTGTCTTGTATTTAAACTCAATTAATTTTGGAAAGTCAACCAGCACACTATGACCCCAATTTACTAAAGGCTTTCATGTGTGCAAAAACTTTTGGAGTGTGCTAAACCAATGACATAACCCCTGTTTGGTCAGTTTCAATGCTGTCTTTGAACACTGAAAACGTTTTGAGAACCACTAATAATTTTAGCTAACACGGGCATGTATGTATATTCGCATTTTTTCTCTCTTCTTAATTGAAAAGCTTTTTTCACTCAGTATATTGTAAGTAAGATATTTAAAAAATAAAAAAATAAAAACTTAAACTCCCCACCTGTAGGATCCAGAAGGGGGGTGGCTGCACCCCAGCGGTGGTAGAAGGCAGCCAGTTCATGGGGACTGTAGTTTTTCAGGAAGCTGAGGATGTCAACGGGCATCTCCGGTGCCTCCGCTATTGCCTCTTGCTTCACATCTCCACGAACTCCTGAGGACAAGGAAGAGGAAGGGGAAGAATTGTGGAGAGTGGCTCCGTGTGTCTGTGAAGAGTTGTAGCCGCCATGTGCTGCTGCAGAGCTGTGGGTGATGGTGCTGGGCCTGTTGGTGTTGGACCGGCTCAGGCTATGGGAGTTGGGATGCGACTGATGAGGGGAGCTCCTGGCTCGAGTGTACTCTGCAAGGCCATGTTTGCTGGAGAGCATGAAGCCCAGGCCTTCCTGAGGCATCATGTACCGGTCCGACATCCTGGTCCCAGCTGCAAAACTGGGGTTGGGGGCTGAGGAGCGCTGGGGGGCTCCAGTGCTCTTCTCCAATGAGTTGGTGGATGATGTCAAGCCACCCCGAGGGTAAATGTCTACCTTGGGTCTGGAGCGAGATGGATGACCCTGGTCCTCTGTGTGCCTGATGCTGCTGGTGCTGCCACCTGGCCGGATAGGGAGCCTCACAGCCTGTGTGCTTGAGGTGGATGAGGAGCTTCTCGAGGAGGAGGAGGAGGAGGATGATGCCGTTGTAGATTGACTAACTGGCCTGTTCTTCTTTACTGCCTCACTTGAGTGTGTTGGGGGCCGGGTGCGAGGGGCTCGGATCACTGGAGGCAGCGGTGGACATTCTTTCCCTTCCAGGACTGGTGGAGGACCAGTGCGCCTCCTGGAAGATGATGAGCTGTCCTTGGAGCCCTTTGAGTTGTTTTTCAAGGCCCATTTAGGAGCCAGATTGGAGCTACTGCTGTTGATGCGGTGGGCCACAGCCTGGTGCATCCACAGCACCTCAGGGTAGCGGGTGGAGTGGGAACAGAAGGAGCACTTGTGACTGGGGAGGCCTCTCTTGTCCAGAGCTAAGGAGGCCAATCCCCTGTGGCCTTCAGCCCTCACACAGAGATCCAGAGGAGTTAGGCTGGGATTGGGTGGGGAGGCCCTGGAGGATCGAGCTGAGAGGTAAGCATGGGGTGGTGCAGAGTTGTTCAGGCCCTGGAGAAGCGCCTTTTTCAGTTTGGGATAGCCGCTGGGAGTGCCTCTGTCGGAGCTGGAGCTGGGGCTGGGAATGGGGCTGGGTCTTTCATGGTGAGCAGCCGGGTGTTGGACACGAAGATGGGTCAGATACACCTGTGAATCTATGGTGACAAAGTCACAGAGATTGCAGATGTATGGCTTCTCATCTGTGGAGAGGAAGAGTTATAAAAAAGCAAAATGTCAGTAAATATATAGGAACATATCTAGAGGATACTGTTTCGTCCTACCAGATGAAATAAACTACACAAGGCATCTAAATATGACCAGCCCTGAGTCAGACCTAATAACTTCAATTCTCACTAAGACCCCAATTTACTAAAAACTTTTCTAAACTTATGTAAAAACTTTTACCATGTGCAAAACCAATGACAGAACCCCCGTCTGGTCAAATTATTGTCTTCTATGATAACAAGCCTTAATGCTCATTTTGGCATCCAGAAAATTTATGTCCAAGTGCCATATTTGTAGTTTCTTTCAGATGCAGTTTACATGAACAGCCACAGGGCTGCAGTATTGGCCAGTATCCCTACATCCACTCTCCCTTTGCAGGTTACATGTGCATGTGGGCATGAATAAAACTATGTTATTACTATTACCTAGATAATATTATCAAGAACTTAATAACCAATGGATGTTCACATGACAATATAACTGAATATTATTCCAATCATCTAATATGTATCAAATTAAACACATTACATACTAGTTTCTAAAGTGCTGTTCTAAAAGTTATCCACAAGGTGGCACATGTTTTCCACTTCTCTCACCAAGTACAATGTCAGTGTTGTTACTGGTAAGACATGTATGTGTAGGTTTTTTTTTTTTTTTTTTTTTTAAGGAAATAGGATAGACCCTGTCAAAGTTGCATTTAAAAAAAATCTTGCATGGGTACAGAAGGACATATATAATCCCAAGGGCCATAAAATGTTCGTGTCAGGTCATGTATAATTTTTTAATTCAAATAAAACCCAACACTTCTCCAACAACCCACCAAAACAAACACATACACACACCCATATTACAACTTAAGTACACACCACCACACTTCTCTGATCCCTTGTTTCTCTCTCTCTCTCTTTCTCTCTCTCTCTCTCTCTCTCTCTCACACACACACACACACACAGCACTTCACTGTCTCCTATCCAGTGGACTGGATACAGTTTCACATGACAGTATTCTCCACTACCTCTTCCCTCGTCTACAACCACACCAGTAACCTGCCATCTGCTTTTCATTTGGCTTCCTGTTGGCAACACTGCAGTGGCCAACACATAGCTACCGCCCTGCCAAGGTTATGCCCTGGGGCTGGGTAGTTTGGCATGAAGAGGGGGGTAGAGGGTGTGGGATATCTGTTTGAATACAATGCTCACTTTCTCACACACTCTATCTTTCTTCCCTTCCTGTCTTTGCACCCTATTCAAAGCTCATTCTTTCTCGTTACAAAAAAAGCCATAACTTTCATAGATCCCCATAGTTTCTCTGTCCCTCCCTTTTCTGCTACTACGAGGAAACCAAGAAAGAAGCTTCATCTGTGTTGAGTAAACAAAACAGGAGGGGTGGGGGTGTATCTACCCTGGACCTTGCCTAACTCTAGTTAGATCAATATGTTAGCTTGCCCATTTATCTAACTGCCCTCTTATTAAACAGCTACTAAAGGTGAAAGTGCTGTAAGTGAAACAAACAAACAAAAAAAACAATGAAAAAAAGCAGTCTCTCTCTCTCTCTCTCTCTCTCTCTCTCTCTCTCTCTCTCTCTCTCTCTCATTAATTATCAGAACTCTCTCTCTTAATAAATATCAGAACAGAATATTGGCAATTGGGAGCTTCAATCCCAAAATGTCACTATAAGCCTTGAAAAATACCTATCGGTCAACCTCTGAGTCATTCCCTCAGTATTGCACTTGCAGTTGCCCTCATGTTTTTCTTTGACGCACCTACTGGCTTTAATAATCACATGACATACCCCACCACACACACACACACACACACGCACACACAAATAAAACTCACATGAACCCCGCCCTGCAGGAGTGAATGAGCAGGGCGATTAAGACTGTCACAATGCTGACAGTCTCTGTCACTGAAATGGCACTTGTCTTTTACAGGGTGGAGTAAACAGGCCTGGTCTCATACATGTTTCTAGCAAACAAACACCAGCTAGACCATTCATGAGAGACCATTCAGTGAGAGCAGCACAGGAGGTAACATTAGCAATAACACCTACAGAAATAATCTTAAACTAAGAGAAGTGAAAGCTGGGGAGTGCTACACTGGGTCCAAAAATAAAGAAAAAGTGATGACAGTTAAAGGAAATGTGAAAAAAAAAACAATCTGGCGCACTTCCAGAGCAAACAATACAAGATAATGAAAAATGGCTGTTAGGATACCCCGTGAATGAGGTCCAAACACCCTGATTTCACACTGAAACATGCGGGTTATTGTTTCTGACAATCAAAGGGCCTCAGATTTTAGGACTGGCTTTCACATTTTGGACCTCATTCACAGGGTATCTTGACAGTCATCTAATCTTAATCTTATGTTCAGAGGGAAGCACAGATGACAGCTGTCATATAAAGAATTTATAACAGGAGTAAAAGCTGAACTGAAAAATTAAACGCACACATCTACAAACTTCCACTATGGCTTAGGGTAACAGCTTGATAAGATAATAAACGTTTTTTATTACCGTGAGGGGAGGAAATTTGTCATGATTATTCATAAGTAAAATGCTGCCAAGCCCATAGAGGTCCTCCTCCCTGGTATGCGAATTACTGTGAGACGTTTCCTCACGTGAGGCGACGCGCCCTCACCCTTAATCCTACTTTTCTAAAAGCTCAAGCAGCAAGCACCGTGAATGTAGCAGATTTCATCAAGTCTGTAATTATCGTTATAACCGATTTGCCTAAAAGCCTATCATGTTGGTGTCTGTGTGTGCGCTTATCCTCATTTGCATTCACAGAAAGTAGCCAAGGGGGTGAAGGGGACGTCAGGGCATTCAGGACTAGCGTGTCCTCTGAGTGTCTTTTTTCCCCCATCGCCTGCATCTCTCTCCATTGAGAGGTGACTCTATAAATAACCGATCCCTCAGACAGCGGGCAGCCTGGCTGGCTGGATGGTAAGAAGAGTGGATGAGTGACAGTGAGAGCAGCACAGGAGGTAACATTAGAGATTAAGGAACAGTCAGAGGGGACAAGGAAGAAAGGTGCACAGATTAAAGACAGCTGGTAGACGGATGGAGGGATTGGTTTTACTGTGTGGCTTGACTTCTGAGGGTTTCTGAGTTCTGATGTTATATCGAGGCTCTCACGCTTCTAAGGTAGGACGTTCAGTTTTCCCAAGGCACATCCCCTCAGAGAAACGGGTGAGCACTCACAACCGAGCTGGATGTCACTGAAAGCGCTCTTTCTATTAATGTATACCGAGGCCAAAAAGTCTGAGGCCACTAGCAAGAATTCTTTTGTTTCGCCATTTATCAAAAACTAAGGCAATTTTTCGACTCAAAATCAAATTTCTCAATCAGGATTACATTTTGTTTCACTAATTTGAGTTTTTAAAAAAAGTTAGTTAGTGATTAGAGAGGGTCAGAATTTCTCTACTGTACTGCCCCCCGTAGTAATTTTCAATATAACTGCAATTTGGCACGGGGGTTGATGTTTAGTGCTCAGGAGAACGATTTGGCCCCCAAACTGCCTCACTAAGCTCTTTCATCACTGTTACGGAAACGTAATTTTCCAACATTCCTCGTTTCTTTTTCAAAGTGAAAGTGCAAGCAGTGACTGCAGTAACATATAGAGGACTTTGCTAATTTGCTCAACATCTGTGTGCTTAGTGCTTAAAACACTAAAATCAGACAAAGTAGATATTAAAAAAACTTTTGATTGACATGATCATTCCTAAATAATGTATGTTTGAATACGAAGCATCAGCTCAGTACAAAACACTGTCTTAGTTTCTGGTAAATGATGAAAACAAACAGTTCCTGATAGACTACACCGCTAAAACAGCTGCCTAATCTTACTGCCCCAAATGCAATTCCTGAGATCAGATGCCAGGTTGTCCATTTGGCCCATATCTCCCATGACTTTGGCAAGAGGGAATACTTCACAGCACATTTACCACGATGAAGGAAGCTAACCACAGCCTTAACTGCTACAGAACAGGGCTCTCTTTGTTAAGGTACTGTGTGGCATCAAGTTGGTAAAAAAAAGGGAAACAGCTACTGTATCTTCACTGGCTTTGTCACGTTTAGTTTTTTTCCCCCAAAGTTTCCACTCTTGTTTACTATCTAGTTATCCAATAAACTACACCTCAGGGTGTGAAAAGAGGATACCAGGCAGGCCGATTTTCATGGCAAAGACATAAAAAGGAGAGCAAAAACCATATTTACACACAGATAAGGGGTGAGGGGGGGGTTCCTGAGACAGGAAGAACCGAAATAGCACATTGCGCGATCAGGCCAGAAGAAATGCTGCTGCTATTTTTGAATATCTAAACTAACAGAGAGGAATGGAAGCAACCACTACAATTCTTAGCAGACTATCATAATCTGCCAAGTATTTTCGACAAGTTAACAGGGGCAAGTTACAGAGCTTTCAAGTTTCAAATACCCAACAATCCTTCCTTTATCATAAATCAGCAGTGATTATGGGTAGTTTTTGCCCTTGCATGGGTAGTATTTCTTTTTGTCTTGCAGTGTTTATTGGTTGTGGGGGTGAAAAAATGATAGGCATTCCAAAAATGCCCTCTCCTCTACTGAGATGCTGTTGGAAGGCATGAACTTTCATTCAACTGTTTACTTCATTGCTTTATGATACTAAATAATTGCACTGCTCTAAACAGACTTTCCTGGGGCAATTAAAGTTAATTGACCATATTTAATGTTGTTTGTGCAAAACACTCTATAAAATAGCACAACTGAGATGTAATTTTGACTTTAAGCCACATGGTGGCTCCAGTCCCCACTCCATACAAATGTAGTCAATGATGAGCTGCACCCACATAACATGCATTTCACCAGCAGATGTTCATTACTGAGGGACTGTCAGAGTCAGGGGCCTTGAGTGGGAGGCTTGAAAAGGCTAAAGCCATTTCTGACCATTTAAAATGCTTCTGGGTTTGAATAGATGGCCTGTGTTTATATTTACTGAATTCCTATTATTTTCACACCTTGTTTTAATTTCCTGATTGTTATGGTGGAAAGTCACAGTATCTTAAAAGGAAAGTAAATACCTCGGTTAGATATTGATATTGCTCACAAACAGCTAATGAATATGGTGCAAAACAATATTCAGTCATGGCACCCAGCTCGTATTATTTACCTACTATACTCAAACCTATTCACACAGTACCAAAATAATTGTATGTAACATAATTTGTACAATACATTTACATTTTGGGCATCTAGATAGCACTCCTGTCTAGAGAATGAGAGTAACAGTACAACAAACTTATAATGTCAAATCGTCAAACATTACTAGTAAACCACTGAAATGAAAAATATTGCTTTTATCCACCTATAATAATAACGTGACCATTAATTAATTATATAGGAGCCAAGTGTTTGGAAAAGAAATGTAGTGAAAGCTAAGGAAACAGAAAGGTGTTTTGTATATTAAAATATGATTTCATGTCTGAATACTGTTGTTTAAACATTATTTTTTACCAAGAAGAAGAAAAGTGTGTCAACTAACCTGCCAGCTGTCCTGCATTGGCAGTGCCCATCTCCGAGGCCTGGTTTCCAAGGGTGGAGGCTGGTGGGGAGTCTCCATACCCTGGGGTGCTGGGCCGACTTGGAGAGCCAGACTCTGGATCACTGGTGGAACCCCAGCGGTCATCTCTCGCAGATCTCTCCTTGTCACCAGACACTTTCCCTCCATCTCTCCTGTGGACCCGTTGGTGGACGATCATCTGGTGTCGGCTGCGGAAAACCTTCCCACATTCAAAGCATTCGTTGGACTTGGATGAAGCTTGCGTCTGGGATGGTCGTCTTCTGTCCTGACGGGAGGAGGGCCGGTATTCTGAGTCGCTGAGGCTTTCTGGCGTTCGGTCCCCTGAAGAGCCGTAGCTTCCAAACCCGGAGCTGCTGCGTCGTCCTGAGCTGCGTTTCTCCTGACCTTGCAGAACATAACGGCTGCTCTCCTTCTCAAAAACAACAGCAGCTCCAGCCAAGGCTTCTTCGCCCATACTTCCTCCCCCAGAACAGGCTTTATAACTGGGCTCGACTGGTTCCACAACCCTGCCTTTGGTGGCTAATTGCCAGGCCTGGTAGCTGCAAACTGGATCCAGTTCTGGGATTCTTCGACCCAGATTCTTCTTTTCATCTTCCTCCTCTTCCTCCAGAGTTATTTCCTCAGCAGGCCGGAGGTTGAAGTACTCCAAGAAACGTCTCTTAGCAGCTGGTGAGTCTTCATCGTTGCTGGGTCTACGCTCAATCTGAGACTTCTTGCCATAGCTCAAACTATGGACTTTATCATGGGCCCTAAGGCTCTCTTTGCTGTGGAACAGATTCCCACACTTAGAGCAAATCTGGTAAGTTGATGTAATAGACCCAGTGGCAATGTCAGGATCCTGGGCTACATCATTGATGGTAGCTGGGGACTCAGAAGAATCTGCTTTTGGCCTGGACCTGGACTTGGTGTTGTGCGTCTTCATATGGGATTTGAGGAACCAAGCTTCCCTGAACCGTCGACCACAAATACGGCAGCAGTGCTCTAGGATCCCTGCATGTTTCTTCATGTGCGACTTCAAAAACCAGGCTTGGGTGAACACCTGGCCGCAGGTCTCACAAGGGAAGGTTCCATCACTCTGTGGCTGGATGACTTCAGTTTCTGTCCCAGCCTCATCCTTCACAGTGGTCTCTTCTGCATCCGCAGTTATGTGGACCTTTTCAATGTGACTGAGGAGTTGGTCCTCCCGCTGCGCCTCATACCCACACAGTCGGCAACAATATGGCCGCTGGTCAGTAATAGACTTCTCTCTCTTCATGCTCCTTACAGGCACTTTCCTCCGACTGTCCTCTGTACTATCCCCATTGATCATCCGGTTACAGGCTGAGCTGCTCTTAGTTGGACTAGTCCCTCCATCGAGACCCTCAGAAACGCTCACCTCAGCAGATGTTGCCTCCTCTTCTTCCTCTGCCCCACCTTCTTCATCATCATTGGAATGGTGGCTGGAGAGTGTGCCTAATTTGTGGCTGCGGATATGAACTTTGAGGTTGCCCTTCTGAGAGGCCCTATGGTCACAGTAGGGGCATTTGTATGGACGTGCACCCGTGTGGCGTCTCATATGCTGGGACAGAGAGCTGAGGAAAGGGAAGCTGCGTCCACAAACACTGCAGTCATAAGCTCCAGGGGTTTTATCATCCTCACCCTCAACCTCCTTCCCTGGCTTGGCTTTGTCTCCAACCAGCTTCTCATTCTGGCTTCCAGACTGGGTCTCCATCACCTCCACACTGTCTCTGGGGTTCATGGTACAAACTAGTTTACCCTGCTTGCCTGGCCTTACACAAGCTCACTAAAACTAGATACTACTGCTATCTGCAGCTGCACATCTAGGGCTATCTGGTGTGTCTCTGTCAGTCAATTCCAATGCTATCTGCCTTCGATCATCTAGTGTGTCCTGCTAACAGAGCATCCAGTACAACAGCTCATCTAGCACTCTCTGGTTACTGGATGCCATTCCATTTATCCATCTTCATCCAGCACTGTCAATGAATCAGCGACACATGCTTTGAATAAGCAATGGCACCATGAAAAGCAGCTTATGCAGTGCTATCATTTATTTAGGCAGGCGTAGTAAAACTTAAACTATCTTTCATTTAGAAATGACAGTTAACTAAGCCATTTCTGTAGTGGTGCAAAGTGAAACATTTCACTCAGTTTCAGTTCATCACTCTGTCAGTTGCCAGGCTTTTAGGGAGGCTTCTGCATCGGGGTTAGTTAATCCACTACTCTTCTTCTCTTCATTTCACTGGTTTCTCTTCTTTGGCTTTAGTTTTCAGCACATCAGCAGCTTCCAGGATGCATAACAGTGAGCACAGTCTGCACATATATCATCAACCTGAGAAAGCAAAAGGGGAGAGAGATTGAGAGAGAGACGAGGGGAGAGGGAGAGAAAAATGACAAAGAAAATGTTAGTATAGCCAAGGTATTGTAAGGACACCTGTATTCAGTTACTCATTTGCATATCTTGCTATGTGTCAGCAGTAGGTCGACGTGTCATAAAGTATCTGCATGAGTGTGAGTAGTGGGATGATAGTAAACAAAAATGTGCTAAACCAAGACCTCCAGTAAATGATAGTGAGGAAAACAATTCCTCTAAACAATTAATAAGCAATGATTTAAGATTAAGGCACCATCACCTGACCCTTATATTAATTTTAGAGAGGAAATATCTTCGTTTTCAAGACGTCTGTCAATGATTTCTCTTTAGTCACACTTTCTGCATAAACCAGAGTAGATTTTGGGTGGTAAAAATTATATTTAACCCCTTCAACTGATGGCTTACTCTCTCTGTTTAAACCCCAAAATTTATTAGTGTATCTAGTGTTAAGAGAGACCACGTCAGCATAAAAAGGGGTTCAGATAAATTGAGTTCAAATGGGTATACGCTCCTTTAAATTCCTTTGTCTCTGTACCTTGGATTGTCTAGGTAGTGTACATTAGGTAAGTAGGCTACTATCTAGCTTGCACCAGCAGTGTGTGTGTGTGTGTGTGTGTGTGTGTGTGTTGTGCTTGTGCATGAGTCGTGCAGGGCTTCAGGCTCTGACGCCACACTGGCTGAGTCGACACTTTACACAATCAGAGTGGTGGTGTTGGTGCTGTAGTTGGGGGTAGGCGCTGGGGGGGGGGGGGTGGGGGTGGGCGTTCAGCATTCACATCAGCAAGATCAGCAGTGCCACCATATTCCCTCCCCATGCTGGCCTCACACACCCGCCTCAACTGACACTATCACATGACAGGGATCTTAAGTACACAACAGGAAGTGGCTCTTCAGACAGTTTGCTTTTGCTCTCTTTCTCGAACTGGAGTCGAGTGTAGGGGGGCGGCGGGGGGTTGGAGGGAAAGAGACAGAGAGAGGGTGATAAGAGGGAAAGATAGACACGTCAAAGCGTAGTCCTTTAGGTGGTTGTTTATGTAGTGAAAAGTATTTATTTCCTTTTTAGGGGAGGATGATTTCATATTGTACATCCAGCATTTCAAAACATTTCAACACTTTTTTTTTGTTTTGGTTTGGGTTTTTTTGTCTTGGTATGTGCAACTGCTGTTATTTCACAAATCTGCCATAAAAAAATAATAATAAATCAACTTACTTTTTCTGAATTCATCAGAATTTCTGCCATTTGCTCTTTTTTCTCTGCTGTATCCTGTATTACTATTTGTGTTACTATTTCTGTATTACTATTTGTTGCAAAGTTTCATCCTCGTCCTTTTTGTTTTCCAAGTCCAACCAGTTCACTGGTTAAGACAAAAAAAAAATCCAACTGGGGAATATTTTCAAAATTATTAAAGATCAAAGTGGTGACATTTGGAATATTAATTCTAACAGACGCTAGAGCCTAAAAGTGTGGACTTTGACTTATATTTAGCATGACTGACAGCATTATTAGAGACTATTATACAAAGTGCCAGAGCCCATAAGCTGAGTTAGTGCCAGAGTGTAATTATAAGTGGATAATTTATCGTAATCATAAGAGGATAAGGTGGTGGT
The DNA here is from genome assembly GCF_902150065.1 of Myripristis murdjan. Taxonomy (NCBI): domain Eukaryota; kingdom Metazoa; phylum Chordata; class Actinopteri; order Holocentriformes; family Holocentridae; genus Myripristis; species Myripristis murdjan. The sequence goes on along the minus strand of NC_043995.1, from coordinate 5,209,545 downwards.
GCATGGGGAGTTAGCACAGGAAAAATCTTACACCTTGAAATCTCAATACTGAAAACCACTACCTAGCACCATAGCCACCGACATTCATCTATCTTTAATGATTTATGCTATTGAAATCAGTTTGGCCTCAACAGTTTGCTATGCATCGTCCTGGAGTGCCTGGTAAGATAAGGTTTCCCAGCAACAAGTATTATCCCAGCCCTAAGTGCAGTTGTGGCTGATATTTGAAAAGAATAGTAGTATCAGGTTCACACCTCTTCCTGTCATAACTTCCTTCAGATATACAGCTTTAATGCTTATCTCACAAGGGAATCTCAGTATCTTATTGCTGCTTTCATGTGAAAACCTTTTCACTTTTCCAACATTTTTGCCTCAAATCATCAAAATTAGAACTTACAGAATTCGAATTGGTGCGGGGGGTCTGTGAAACACAAAATAAAACTTGTGGCTCACTTTCAAAATTGCGTTTGAATGTGATGTGATTTTTTTCTTCTTCTTCTTTAACTCCTACATGAATTTTCTAGGGTTTTCACCTGACACCACAATGTTGTTTTGAGTCAGTGTGTGAGTGAATGTAAGTGTGCAGAAGTGATTTACACAACTAAGTGTTGTAGCTCATTATTAAACAGAGGAATGTAACTTGGCCAGGGCCATGTATCAGACAGCAAAGGATGAACCTCAAGAGAATCTGATGACTGCATACACTACATTCACTGCTTTGTACAGCTAATATCAGTATGTTATATGAAGCAAAAATAAATGTTACTATAAATGTTTTACACTTTGCATCAGAAATCACGGTATGTGGTGTCAATGTATTATTCACATTGGTATCTAATAGAAAAATAGACTTCCCCATCTCTATTCTTCAGTTTCTGAAACAATCAAACTAACCCGCAGTTGTTGTCTACAATGCTCGAAAACTGCCACGTATTCTGCTGAACTGCAGAGAGAATACCTGGAAGAGCCAGTGTTATGAAATTAGGAAGTAAAAATGTCACAGGAAGATATGAGGAAGAACAAAAGATAGATAAATAGATAAAAAACAGCTAGATACTTGGCACACCACTTCAAAATAACAGAAACTAAGCTTGGATTGGTGGAAAATCAGGTGCTGATGGACACAGACACAGCAGAACCAATGCAGCAGCATCCACACCTCTACTTTAACATCCCCTCCATCTGCCTCTCCTCGTCTCTCTACCCTAATGCTGCTCGTTAATACTTCCCTGTTTCTTTTTGTTCTGGCGCGAATAACAGAGGATAATGATCTTATTTCTTACTAAATGGACTTGCTGATTGGTGGTCAGAAGGGCGGGGGTTGAGAGTATTCAACAGTGAGCCAGTCATCCACCAGACAGTCACATGTGCAAATTAAAATGTAATGAGATTAGCCACCAGAAGGGAAACAATGCAGGCTCCTCGCCATACAGGCCATGGGGGAAAAAATAGACAAATTGGCTTAAGGAGAGAGAATCTGTCCAAGAGAAAGGGATAAGGTTAGCGTTCATCGAAGTCATCGTAAAGTATATAAGTCCAACATGGTCTTGGATGAATGGGTACATAAATTTCCCCAAACTACCAGGAGCTGTTTAAAAACCTTGGTTGTCATCACCGTCTTCTAGCTATCTAACCTCACTCGCACACTTCATACACACACACACACACACACACACACACACACACACACAGATACAAGCACACGCAATGTTTTGCCATTGTCAGGAGTCGGATTAAACTCACATATGGAGCTGATATTCATCCTTTATTAAAACGCATACATCAGCTGGTGTCATCCACCTGTAATATGATGGATATGACTTTGATAGATTATTGAAAAATTGACCAATACTACTCTCGTTGTCTATAGGAAGCCATCAGTCTGATTTTTTTCTAATGAAACATTTTGATAGGACACCATTCAAGTACGCATTAATATGCTTTCTATATGGTTATTTTTATCATTATTATTATTATTAGTTGCAGCAGTAATAGCAGGAGTAATGGCTGTTGTAGTCGTAGTTGGATTTTCAATTCATTTCAAACTAGCTGTATAGCATTTTTCATAATATTAAATTATTGTTATTATGAATACCAACAATAGTGCAACAATAGTGGTAGGAACACCTGTAGTAGTAGAAGAGGGGCAGTATTAGTGATAGTAGTAGTAGCAGTAGCAGTAGTAGTAGTATTAGTGGCAACAGTTGTAATAGTAGTAGGCTAGTAGTAGTAGTATTACTAATAGTTATAGTGGTAGCAGTAGTGATAGTGGTAGTAGTGGTGGTAGTGGTAATAGTAATAGTAGTAGCAGTAACAGTAGCAGTGGTGCCATGACTGTAAATGCTGCTTAAAAAGCTTTTCCATTATGACATGAATAAAACTCTGGAAAGTGATCACTCAATAAATACTGTAAACGCCCTTTAAATATCCACTGCAGTCTAAGCCTGGCTGGATGTGTCGCTGGGTCTGATATTAGACATGGCAACAGACACTTAACATGCCCTAACGTGAGTCACTGGGAGTCAATAGAGGCCTACTCAGCTGATAATGACTGCTGTGTCAAACAAAAACAAGCTTTTCTTTTTTTTCCTCCTCCCTGCATGTTGAACCTCTGCTGAGCTGCTTTCTGAACATTGAACCGTGGCGGCCGAGGTCCTGCGAGAGGAGGAAATCCGCTCTTATTTTCCCATCCATCCCCAGCCTCTCAAAGACGTTCAGCTATTTCAGTTGCTGAGATTCTTGAGAGCCAACATCTGGAGCAAATCGAGAAACCGCCAGTGTCAAGCTGTCCAGGCAGGCCGGTAGAGGTTCTGTTTAACAGACTGAAGATTTTATGTTTTGTATCGACACACAATGTTACTGTCACTATGCCAGATTATTGACTTCCATACCAACACTAAGTTTAACATCTAAAAGTTCAACACAGCTCCATGGCAAACAAGAGAAATATAAAATACATATTGACTGGACAGCTTGGTAGCAACTTTTAGGTAGGCTTTTGGTGTCAGTTGGGTATTTATCAGGAAAATGATTCCAAACTCAAATTTTGGTTATTGTGACAACACTACTCAACATACATGAACAATTTCACGACAGCTCCTTGGATAGTGTCACACAAAAGTTTAGAGGAAGGTGTTAAGCCCCGCAGTTTTGCTGTGCTGTGATGGAAAGCAGTGTCATCCAGCCAGGAAGCACCTTCATCATGGCAATCATCTCAGATGGAGCCGCGACACAAATCTCCTGCACCCAAGGGTGCGGAGATGGGCTTTCATAACACACTGACTCACTCACGCTGTCACCTTATCACTGATAATGACTGGAGGTCGTTCCAGTGTGGGACATCATTTAGCGGCGATGCGATCTGTTCTACTCCCACACAGAGGCATACAGACGAGCATTTATGAGGCAAAAAACAGCAGGCAAAAAAATAAAGAGTGGACACACTCACACACAGATACACACACACACACACACACACAGACGCACACATACATCCATACAGAGAAACTGTGGAATCAAGAGGCAAAACAGTAGGGGCTTTTAAAGTTGTCCACACACATCTTTTTCAAGTCTATATACGCACACTGTGGGCTTTTAACAGTGTTACAGGCAGCTTTGAAAGCTGAAAAGCCCATACAGAGACCTGCACACACACACACACACACACACACACACACACACAAGCACACAGCTGCTCGGAGCATAACGTACAGAGAGCACTCTACAAAAAAACCTCACTATCCTCTGTACAGTGGCTCATAAAGTGGAGACATTCAGTGCTTAGACTGGGACAGGGGGGTTGGTACAGAGTCTAAAATGAACACACACACGTACACACACACACACAGTGCAGAGGCAGTGGATTCTCAGACCAATCAATAATCCATTATGAACAAACTGCTCTTCACCTCCCACCCTGCTCTGAGCCAGCAGACAAAGAGGTCTGCTGTAAGCTCCATGATGAAGAGAGAGAGGGGTAAAGCACAGCTGGAGACACACATACACACACATACCTACACACTATTCACAAAACAAACACGCTAGGAGCGTTAGGACTTTTTTTTTGGGCTGACATAAGAAGTTTCAGATGTGGAACAAAAAAGATGGAACTTTGTAGTTGACAGGAAAGGCTTCGACATGCACGAAATATCCGAAAATATCCATCTTCATACATTTTAACATGATAGACCGTATGTTAAGTACCGACATAAATGCCTATGGAAGCCACACATATAAAACATATCAGTTAGTTCAGCTGTATCATTTAGTTTCATAGCTTAACATATGAAAAAATATAGGGAGGAATGGACTCTTTCACAACTGCTCCTCATTCATTTAACATGTATTTAGGTACACTGAATATATTAAAATGGATCCTGTCCCAGGAGCATGGTTTAAAGTATGAGCTTATTCCAAGAAAATACATTATTCATACTACATTACCAAAATGTATGTACTCAACCCACGATTTACTTAAATTATGAAATACCTTGCCAGGATAAATTATTCCTGAATTCCTTATGTCTATTTATATGTTGAGATACT